>NW_027006122.1:0-3367 GCF_036934945.1 Oncorhynchus masou masou | reverse complement strand
TTTAATCTCTGATATAGCATGGGTTTAATCTCTGATATAGCATGGGTTTAATCTCTGATATAGCATGGGTTTAATCTCTGATATAGCATGGGTTTAATCTTTGATATAGCATGGGTTTAATCTCTGATATAGCATGAGTTTAATCTCTAATATAGCATGGGTTTAATCTCTGATATAGCATGGGTTTAATCTCTGATAGAGCATGAGTTTAATCTCTAATATAGCATGGGTTTTATCTCTGATATACCATGGGTTTAATCTCTTATATAGCATGGGTTTAATCTCTGATATAGCATGGGTATAATCTCTGATATAGCATAGGTTTAATCTCTAATATAGCATGGGTTTAATCTCTGATATAGCATGGGTTTAATCTCTGATATAGCATGGGTTTAATCTCTGATATAGAATGGGTAAAATCTTTGATATAGCATGGGTTTGATCTAATATAAATCAAATCAAATTTTATTTGTCATACACATGGTTAGCAGATGTTAATGCGAGTGTGGCGAAATGCTTGTGCTTCTAGTTCCGACAATGCAGTAATAACCAACAAGTAATCTAACTAACAATTCCTAAACTACTGTCTTATACACAGTGTAAGGATAAAGAATATGTACATAAGGATATATGAATGAGTGATGGTACAGAGCAGCATAGGCAAGATACAGTAGATGGTATCAGTACAGTATAAACATATGAGATGAGTATGTAAACAAAGTGGCATAGTTAAAGTGGCTAGTGATACATGTATTACATAAGGATGCAGTCGATGATATAGAGTACAGTATATACGTATGCATATGAGAAGAATAATGTAGGGTAAGTAACATTATATAAGGTAGCATTGTTTAAAGTGGCTAGTGATATATTTACATCATTTCCCATCAATTCCCATTATTAAAGTGGCTGGAGTTGAGTCAGTGTCAGTGTGTTGGCAGCAGCCACTCAATGTTAGTGGTGGCTGTTTAACAGTCTGATGGCCTTGAGATAGAAGCTGTTTTTCAGTCTCTCGGTCCCAGCTTTGATGCACCTGTACTGACCTCGCCTTCTGGATGATAGCGGGATGAACAGGCAGTGGCTCGGGTGGTTGATGTCCTTGATGATCTTTATGGCCTTCCTGTAACATCGGGTGGTGTAGGTGTCCTGGAGGGCAGGTAGTTTGCACCCCGGTGATCGTTGTGCAGACCTCACTACCCTCTGGAGAGCCTTACGGTTGAGGGCGGAGCAGTTGCCGTACCAGGCGGTGATACAGCCCGCCAGGATGCTCTCCGATTGTGCATCTGTAGAAGTTTGAGTGCTTTTGGTGACAAGCCAAATTTCTTCAGCCTCCTGAGGTTGAAGAGGCGCTGCTACTTCTTCACGATGCTGTCTGTGTGGATTATTAATTCAGTTTGTCTGTGAAAATGTGTATGCCGAGGAACTTAAAACTTGCTACTCTCTCCCACTACTGTTCCATCGATGTGGATAGGGGGGTGTTCCCCTCTGCTGTTTCCTGAAGTCACAATCATCTCCTTAGTTTTGTTGACGTTGAGTGTGAGATTCTTCTGACACCACACACTCAAAGAGGCCCTCACCTCCTCCCCTGTAGGCCGATCTCGTCGTTGTTGGTAATCAAGCCTACCACTGTTGTGTCGTCCGCAAACCTGATGATTAAGTTGGAGGCGTGCGTGGCCACGCAGTCGTGGGTGAACAGGGAGTACAGGAGAGGGCTCAGAACGCACCCTTGTGGGGCCCCAGTGTTGAGGATCAGCGGGGAGGAGATGTTGTTACCTACCCTCACCACACTGGGGCGGCCCGTCAGGAAGTCCAGTACCCAGTTGCACAGGGCGGGGTCGAGACCCAGGGTCTCGAGCTTGATGGCTGAGCTTGGAGGGTACTATGGTGTTGAATGCCGAGCTGTAGTCAATGAACAGCATTCTCACATAGGTATTCCTCTTGTCCAGATGGGTTAGGGCAGTGTGCAGTGTGGTTGAGATTGCATCGTCTGTGGACCTATTTGGGGCGGTAAGCAAATTGGAGTGGAGTCTAGGGTGTCAGGTAGGGTGGAGGTGATATGGTCCTTGACTAGTCTCTCAAAGCACTTCATGATGACGGAAGTGAGTGCTACGGGGCGGAAGTCGTTTAGCTTAGTTACCTTAGCTTTCTTGGGAACAGGAACAATGGTGGCCCTCTTGAAGCATGTGGGAACAGCAGACTGGTATAGGGATTGATTGAATATGTCCGTAAACACACCAGCCAGCTGGTCTGCGATGCTCTGAGGGCGCGGCTGGGGATGCCGTCTGGGCCTGCAGCCTTGAGGGTTTAGCATGGGTTTGATATCTGATATAGTATGGGTTTGATCTCTGATATAGCATTGGTTTGATCTCTGATATAGTATGTGTAATGGTTTTCTTGAGTTGAAGGAGAGGCGGACCAAAATGCAGCGTGGTTTCTATTCATGGTTCTTTCATAAAGGAAACTATACATGAATAGACTAACAAAACAATAAACGTGAGAAAACCTAAACAGCCCTATCTGGTGCAAACACAGAGACAGGAACAATCACCCACAAACACACAGTGAAATCCAGGCTACCTAAGTATGATTCTCAATCAGAGACAACTAATGACACCTGCGTCTGATTGAGAACCATACTAGGCCGAAACATAGACATACCCAAATCATAGAAAAACAAACATAGACTGCCCACCCAAACTCACGCCCTGACCATACTAAATAATGACAAAACAAAGGAAATAAAGGTCAGAACGTGACAGTATGGGTTTAATCTCCAAAATGGAATGGGTTTGATCTCTAATATAGCATGGGTTTAATCTCTAATATAGCATGGGTTTGATCTCAATATAGCATGGGTTTAATCTCTAATATAGCATGGGTTTGATCTCTAATATAGCATGGGTTTAATCTCTGATATAGCATGGGTTTAATCTCTGATATAGCATGGGTTTAATCTCTGATATAGCATGGGTTTAATCTCTGATATAGCATGGGTTTAATCTCTGATATAGCATGGGTTTAATCTCTGATATAGCATGAGTTTAATCTCTAATATAGCATGGGTTTAATCTCTGATATAGCATGGGTTTAATCTCTGATAGAGCATGAGTTTAATCTCTAATATAGCATGGGTTTAATCTCTGATATACCATGGGTTTAATCTCTGACATAGCATAGGTTTAATCTCTAAAATAGCATGGGTGTATTCTCTGATATAGCATGGGTTTAATCTCTAATAGAGCTTGGGTTTGATCTATAATACAGCATAGGTTTAATCTCTAATATACCATGGGTTTAATCTCTGATATAGCATGGGTTTAATCTCTGATATAGCATGGGTTTAATCTCTGATATAGCATGGGTTTAA
>NW_027006121.1:0-3369 GCF_036934945.1 Oncorhynchus masou masou | reverse complement strand
ATTGTGACTCCTTTCAGGAAACTAGGTGTATGTCGCACGTCACTACTTCACAAGAGTGGCATTTGAACATAAATAAAGTCAATAATAATAATATTTTTCTGGCAGAAATGCCTTCTGGAACATGTGAACTTTCAAGTGCCTTAATAACAAACTTGTGTTTCATCCATAAAGACAAAGAAAAGACAGGAACCTTCCCGCTAGCCTTGATTGGCTGTGATAATGGATGGGCTGGACATGACGGGAGATGAGTTTGGATTGGTCTGCCATGGAGAATGCTTCTGTCTAATGTGAGCTATTCAGTATGTGTGGACAGTCCTTTCTACCGCACCGTTTTTGAAAGATATAACATTAGCCATTGAGAACTACAAACTTTTTGCTATTTTTTCTCAACAATATTGATGCCCTGATTTAGCAGGCACTATCATCATCTAATAATGAAAAAAATCTTTATAAAATATACACTGCTCAAACAAATAAAGGGAACACTAAAATAACACATCCTAGATCTGAATGAATGAAATATTCTTATTAAATACTTTTTTATTTACATAGTTGAATGTGCTGACAACAAAATCACACAAATGATCAATGGAAATCAAATTTACCAACCCATGGAGGTCTGGTCACTCTCACAATTAAAGTGGAAAACCACACTACAGGCTGATCCAACTTTGATGTAATGTCCTTAACCTGTTACTACGGGGGCGCTATTTCATTTTTGGATAAAAAAGACGTGCCCATTTTAAGCGCAATATTTTGTCACAAAAAGATGCTTGACTATGCATATAATTGATAGCTTTGGAAAGAAAACACTCTGACGTTTCCAGAACTGCAAAGATATTGTCTGTGAGTGCCCCAGAACAGATGCTACAGGCAAAACCAAGATGAAACTTCAACCCGGAAATGAGTAGGATTTTTGAGGCTCTGTTTTTCATTGTCTCCTTATATGGCTGTGAATGCGCAACGAATGAGCCTGCCCGATCTATCGTTTCCCCAAGGTGTCTGCAGCATTGTGACATATTTGTAGGCATATCATTGGAAGATTGACCATAAGAGACTACATTTGCCAGGTGTCCGCCCGGTGTCCTCCATCGAAATTGGTGCATCATCTTCAACTGCACGTCTTTTTCCAAGCGATTCACCGGAGAAAGTAGACATCCACGAACATATATCAATGAAGAGATATGTGAAAAACACATTGAGGATTGATTCTAAACAGCGTTTGCCGTGTTTCAGTCGATATTATGGAGTTAATTTGGAAAACAGTTCGCCGTTTTGATGCCTCAATATTCGTTTTTTTTTGGTACCCAAACGTGATGTACAAAACGGAGCGATTTCTCCTACACAAAGAATCTTTCAGGAAAAACTGAACATTTGCTATGTTACTGAGAGTCTCCTCATTGAAAACATCCGAAGTTCTTCAAAGGTAAATGATTTTATTTGAATCCTTTTCTGTTTTTTTTGCAAATGTTGCCCGCTAAATGCTACGCTAGCTATCAATACTCTTACACAAATGCTTGTTTTGCTATGGTTCAAAAGCATATTTTGAAAATCTGAGATGACAGTGTTGTTAAGAAAAGGCTAAGCTTGAGAGCTAGCACATTCATTTCATTTCATTTGCGATTTTCATAAATAGTTAACGTTACATTATGCTAATGAGCTTGAGGCTATAACTGGATACAAGTTTTTTTCATAGCCAAACGTGAACAAAACGGAGCGATTTGTCCTACACAAATAATACTTTTTTGAAAAACTGAACATTTGCTATCTAACTGAGAGTCTCCCCATTGAAAACATCTGAAGTTCTTCAAAGGTAAATGATTTTATTTGAATGATTTTCTTGTTTTTGTGAAAATGTTGCTGGCTGAATTCTAGGCTTATAGCTATGCTAGCTATCAGCACTCTTACACACACAAATGCTTGTTTAGCTATGGTTGTCTGAGATGACAGTGTTGTTAACAAAAGTCTAAGCTTGAGAGCAAATATATTTATTTCATTTCATTTGCGATTTTCATGAATAGTTAACGTTGCGTTATGGTAATGAGCTTGAGGCTATAAATAGAATCCCGGATCCGGGATTGCTCGACGCAAGAAGTTAAAACAAGTCAAAATGAGGCTCAGTAGTGTGTGTGGCCTCCACATGCGGGTATGACCTCCCTACAATGCCTGGGCATGCTCCTGATGAGGTTGCGGATGGTCTCCTGAGGGATCTCCTCCCAGACCTGGACTAAAGCATCCGCCAACTCCTGGACAGTCTGTGGTGCAACGTGGCGTTGGTGGATGGAGCGAGACATTATGTGCTCAATTGGATTCAGGTCTGGGGAACGGGCGGGCCAGTCCATAGCATCAATGCCTTCCTCTTGCAGGAACTGCTGACACACTCCAGCCACATGAGGTCTAGCATTGTCTTGCATTAGGAGGAACCCAGGGCCAACCACACCAGCATATGGTCTCACAAGGGGTCTGAGGATCTCATCTCGGTACCTAATGGCAGTCAGGCTACCTCTGGCAGGCACATGGAGGGATGTGCAGTCCCCCCAAAGAAATGCAACCCCACACCATGACTGACCCACCGCCAAACCGGTCATGCTGGAGGATGTTGCAGGCAGCAGAACGTTCTCCACAGCGTCCTAAGACTCTGTCACGTCTGTCACATGTGCTCAGCGTGAACCTGCTTTCATCTGTGCAGCGCACAGGGCACCAGTGGTGAATTTGCCAATCTTGGTGTTCTCTGGCAAATGTCAAACGTCCTGCACGGTGTTGGGCTGTAAGCAAAACCCCCACCTGTGGACCTCGGGCCCTCATACCACCCTCATGGAGTCTGTTTCTGACCGTTTGAGCAGACACATGCACATTTGTGGCCTGCTGGAGGTCATTTTGCAGGGCTCTGACAGTGCTCCTCCTGCTCCTCCTTGCACAAAGGCGGAGGTGGCGGTCCTGCTGCTGGGTTGTTGCCCTCCTACGGCCTCCTCCACGTCTCCTGATGTACTGGCCTGTCTCCTGGTAGCGCCTCCATGCTCTGTACACTACGCTGACAGACACAGCAAACCTTCTTGCCACAGCTCGCATTGATGTGCCATCCTGGATCAGCTGCACTACCTGAGCCACTTGTGTGGGTTGTAGACTCCGTCTCATGCTACCACTAGAGTGAAATCACCGCCAGCATTCAAAAGTGACCAAAACATCAGCCAGGAACCATAGGGGGTGGCAGGGTTGCCTAGTGGTTAGAGCATTGGACTAGTAACTGGAAGGTTCCAAGTTCAAATCCTGAGCTGACAAGGTACACATCTGTCATTCTGCCCCTGAACAGGCAGTTAACCCACTGTTCCTAGGCCGTCATTGTAAATAAGAATTTGTTCTTAACTGACT
>NW_027006120.1:0-3370 GCF_036934945.1 Oncorhynchus masou masou | reverse complement strand
CTCTGGCAGCTTCTGGCTGACTGGCGGCTCTGGCAGATCCTGGCTGACTGGCGGCTCTGGCAGATCCTGGCTGACTGGCGGCTCTAGCAGATCCTGGCTGACTGGCGGCTCTGGCAGATCCTGGCTGACTGGCGGCTCTGGCAGATCCTGGCTGAGTGGCGGCTCTGGAAGATCCTGGCTGACTTGTGGCTCTGGAAGATCCTGGCTGACTCGCGGCTCTGGAAAATCCTGGCTGACTGGCGGCTCTGGAGGATCTTGGCTGACTGGCGGCACTGGCGTCTCCATGCTGACTGGCGGCTCTGGCGGCTCATGACAGATGGGAGACTCTAGCGCCTCTGGATAGACGGGCAGCTACGGCAACGCTGGAGAGGAGGAAGGCTCTGGCAGCGCTGGACAGAGGCTCTGGCGCCTCTGGACTGAGGGCTCTGGCGCCTCTGGACTGAGGCGGAAGCTCTGGCAGCGCCGGACAGGCGGGAGACTCCGGCTGTGCTGGAGAGGAGGAAGGCTCTGGCAGCGCTGGGACAGAAGCTCTGGCACCTCTGGACTGAGGGGCTCTGGCACCTCTGGACTGAGAGACTCTGGCGCCCCTCTGGACTGAGGCGAAAGCTCTGAGCGATGGACAGGCGGGACGCACTATAGGCCTGATGCGTGGTGCCGGCACTGGTGGTGCTGGGCCGGGACACGCACCCCTCAGGCGAATGCGGGGAGGAGAATCAGGGAGTACTGGGCTCTGGACACGCACAAGAAGCCTGGTGCGGGGCTGCCCGGAGGCTGGTGCGTGTAGGTGGCACTGGATGGACCGGACCGTGCAGGTGCACTGAAACTCTTGAGCACTGAGCCTGCCCAACCTTACCTGGCTCGATGCCCACTCCTAACCCGGCCGATAAGAGGAGCTGGTATGTACCGCACCCGGGCTATGCACCTGCACTGGAGACACCGTGCGCTCCACAACATAACACGGTGGCTGCCTGGTCTCTCTCGCTCTCTGGTAAGCACAGGAAGTTACACAGGTCTCCTACTTGGCTTCGCCATACTCCCTGTGTGCCCTCCCCCAAATAATTTTTGGGGCTGACACTCCAGGCTTCCTGCCGCACCGCCGTGCTCTCTTTGCCAACCTCATTCTCCAGTTACCTTCCTCTTGCCTGCTCCATCGAATATCAGGCAGGCTCCGCACCCTCCCAGGGTCGACCGCCCACCTGTCTATCTCTTCCCAAGTTGTATAGTCCAGATTCTGCTCCCATGTCCCGAAATCCTGGACATCGCTGCCTCTCCTGCTCCTCGTAATGCCGCCTCTCTGCTTTCATGCCTCCGACTCTGCTTTGGGTCGGCGATATTCCCTTGGCTCTGTCCAGGGTCATTTTCCATCAACTTGTCCTCCCATGTCCATGAGTCTTGTGATGCTGGCTGCTTCTCCAGCTGCCGCTGCCTGTTACCACGCTGCTTGGTCCTGTTGGGGTGGGTGGTTCTGTAACTTGGAAAACAGTCCTGTGTGGTGAAACAAACACAGACACGGAAATAACCACCCACAAATCCCAACACAAAACAGGCTACCTAAATATAGTTCCCAATCAGAGACAATGACTAACACCTGCCTCTGATTGAGAACCATATCATACAAACATGAAATAGACAAACCAGAGAGACACAACATAGTATGTCATTCCAGCTCACGTCCTGACCAACACTAAAACAAGGAAAACACACAAGAACTATGGTCAGAACGTGACAGTACATGTAAAAATACATTCCGCACTATACTGCTTTTACCTTACACCAGTGAGCGCAATGCACTTACTGTAAATGTATGCAAGCTACAAATTCATATGCTAACCTTGCATATGGCAAGCTTTGATGATGGTTATCAACCAAAACATTGTCTTTTCAATAACAAAAAGTTAAATTATCCAAATATGCCGTTGTTAGGAAAATTATGATTAAATGACTGAACAAATAATTTTAAATGGAACTGTAACTAAGTAAACTTATACTCTGATATAATAAAAATATCTGATTAACAATATGAGTTCATAAGAAGGCACACGGACAAGGAGTAATTATTACATTAATTAAAGTGAACACCATTCCAACTGGGAAGAAAGAAATGGGTTGTGGATTAAGTAAACAGATAAGGTAGTTAACCTATGGTTGAACCGACGAAACTGAGCTCTGGGGAGTTTTAGATAAGGCAGTGAGTGCATTCCTAAGTTTTTCTGTTAATTAGAACTTTCAGCTAAGTGGTGATCGATAATGTTGAGGAGTCAAAATTAATTCAGTTGTGTAATTCACTCTAATGTGGTATGGAACATGACTATAAAAGGGTGGTATGACCTTTGACCTTATCATGGCTATCTCTTGGGGTCTGATCAGCCTCAGGGAGACCATTTTGTATAATGCATGTGTGGTCATTTGGTTACTAGTTTTAAGGTAAATTAATTATAATGGAGTTTTAGTTTGGGGTTAGAATTATAGTTTGAAACCGCAGATGAGAAAGTGGTTCAGGATTCTGTTTTACAACATTAGCTGTGAAGTTTTTGAATTGGCTATTATTTTGGTATTACAACAGAAAAAAATCATATTTATCATTGAGAATAAATAGGGAAGATAAGATACATTGAGGTTTGGATAGGAGATATATTAAGCCAATAGGGCAGGAAATACATAGAAAAATAACTTTCAGTTCTTAGGGGTGATAAATTACTGTAGAAATGGTGTTCCACACTATGCAACATATATTAAATTATTGATTAAACTGATTTTAAGGTTACTTCATGTTATTGTCAGATAAAATACTGTGGATCCCTGAAGCTGAAAGAGCTTATTAGTGTAGAAAGGATTTGATATGGTTAGCATTTGTTTGGCTTTGTTTGACTATTAGGAGTTTTTTAAAATAGTATTACATTTAATCAAGATTGATGATGGAAATGTAAGGACTTTAGAGATTGCCACTCATAGACACGTTTTTCTAAAATCAATGATTTTAGATAAAGTCAAACAGTGAGACGCTTAGTGGTATTTGAGAGATAGGAGGGGAAAGGGTTACTGTTTAAATCAATAAGTATATATTTAAGAAAATATATAAGTAGCACAGACACTTCTTAAAGTAGATAAGACACTTGACAGAGAATTGGTACAGGATTGACATGAATGGACGCCCAAGGGAGAATTGGACATGTGTAGAATGAAAGGGGCGCTCCTACATGATGATGTCAGATATAAGGATAATTTACTAATCTTACCTAAGTCATTGTTTAGAGTAGGCAAGGTTGTTACCTGGGCAGAGCCAGGTATCAAAGGGATGGGTAAATTGTGTTCTCGGATAGGATGTGACCTACTGGATAATAAACTAATTTAAAAAAATAGCTAACAAGTA
>NW_027006119.1:0-3370 GCF_036934945.1 Oncorhynchus masou masou | reverse complement strand
ACTACTATCCATTACTAACTAGACAGAGGGTATGTATCTGTCTGGTACTACTATCCATTACTAACTAGACAGAGGGTATGTATCTGTCTGGTACTACTATCCACTACTAACTAGACAGAGGGTATGTATCTGTCTGGTACTACTATCCATTACTAACTAGACAGAGGGTATGTATCTGTCTGGTACTACTACTATCCACTACTAACTAGACAGAGGGTATGTATCTGTCTGGTACTACTACTAACTAGACAGAGGGTATGTATCTGTCTGGTACTACTATCCATTACTAACTAGACAGAGGGTATGTATCTGTCTGGTACTACTACTATCCATTACTAACTAGACAGAGGGTATGTATCTGTCTGGTACTACTACTATCCACTACTAACTAGACAGAGGGTATGTATCTGTCTGGTACTACTATCCACTACTAACTAGACAGAGGGTATGTATCTGTCTGGTACTACTACTAACTAGACAGAGGGTATGTATCTGTCTGGTACTACTACTACTATCCACTACTAACTAGACAGAGGGTATGTATCTGTCTGGTACTACTATCCACTACTAACTAGACAGAGGGTATGTATCTGTCTGGTACTACTATCCATTACTAACTAGACAGAGGGTATGTATCTGTCTGGTACTACTATCCACTACTAACTAGACAGAGGGTATGTATCTGTCTGGTACTACTACTACAACTAGACAGAGGGTATGTATCTGTCTGGTACTACTATCCATTACTAACTAGACAGAGGGTATGTATCTGTCTGGTACTACTATCCATTACTAACTAGACAGAGGGTATGTATCTGTCTGGTACTACTACTATCCATTACTAACTAGACAGAGGGTATGTATCTGTCTGGTACTACTACTATCCACTACTAACTAGACAGAGGGTATGTATCTGTCTGGTACTACTACTATCCATTACTAACTAGACAGAGGGTATGTATCTGTCTGGTACTACTACTAACTAGACAGAGGGTATGTATCTGTCTGGTACTACTACTATCCATTACTAACTAGACAGAGGGTATGTATCTGTCTGGTACTACTACTATCCACTACTAACTAGACAGAGGGTATGTATCTGTCTGGTACTACTATCCATTACTAACTAGACAGAGGGTATGTATCTGTCTGGTACTACTACTAACTAGACAGAGGGTATGTATCTGTCTGGTACTACTATCCATTACTAACTAGACAGAGGGTATGTATCTGTCTGGTACTACTATCCACTACTAACTAGACAGAGGGTATGTATCTGTCTGGTACTACTACTAACTAGACAGAGGGTATGTATCTGTCTGGTACTACTACTACTACTATCCACTACTAACTAGACAGAGGGTATGTATCTGTCTGGTACTACTACTAACTAGACAGAGGGTATGTATCTGTCTGGTACTACTACTAACTAGACAGGGGGTATGTATCTGTCTGGTACTACTATCCACTACTAACTAGTCAGAGGGTAGGTATCTGTCTGGTACTACTACTAACTAGACAGAGGGTATGTATCTGTCTGGTACTACTATCCATTACTAACTAGTCAGAGGGTAGGTATCTGTCTGGTACTACTATCCACTACTAACTAGACAGAGGGTATGTATCTGTCTGGTACTACTATCCATTACTAACTAGACAGAGGGTATGTATCTGTCTGGTACTACTACTATCCACTACTAACTAGACAGAGGGTATGTATCTGTCTGGTACTACTACTAACTAGACAGAGGGTATGTATCTGTCTGGTACTACTACTATCCATTACTAACTAGACAGAGGGTATGTATCTGTCTGGCAATTACTACTACTATCCATTACCAATCAGACAGAGGGTAATATCTGTCTGTACTACTACTATCCATTACTAACTAGACAGAGGGTATGTATCTGTCTGGTACTACTACTAACTAGACAGAGGGTATGTATCTGTCTGGTACTACTACTATCCATTACTAACTAGACAGAGGGTATGTATCTGTCTGGTACTACTACTACTATCCACTACTAACTAGACAGAGGGTATGTATCTGTCTGGTACTACTATCCATTACTAACTAGACAGAGGGTATGTATCTGTCTGGTACTACTATCCACTACTAACTAGACAGAGGGTATGTATCTGTCTGGTACTACTACTATCCATTACTAACTAGACAGAGGGTATGTATCTGTCTGGTACTACTATCCATTACTAACTAGACAGAGGGTATGTATCTGTCTGGTACTACTACTATCCACTACTAACTAGACAGAGGGTATGTATCTGTCTGGTACTACTACTATCCATTACTAACTAGACAGAGGGTATGTATCTGTCTGGTACTACTACTATCCATTACTAACTAGACAGAGGGTATGTATCTGTCTGGTACTACTACTATCCATTACTAACTAGACAGAGGGTATGTATCTGTCTGGTACTACTATCCATTACTAACTAGACAGAGGGTATGTATCTGTCTGGTACTACTACTATCCACTACTAACTAGACAGAGGGTATGTATCTGTCTGGTACTACTACTATCCACTACTAACTAGACAGAGGGTATGTATCTGTCTGGTACTACTACTATCCATTACTAACTAGACAGAGGGTATGTATCTGTCTGGTACTACTACTATCCACTACTAACTAGACAGAGGGTATGTATCTGTCTGGTACTACTATCCCCTTACTAACTAGGTAGATATGTATAGGGGGTAAGGTGACAGAGATACTGGAGTGATGGAGGTAGATATGTATAGTGTTAAGGTTACTATATACCAGGGTCAGTTCCAGTAGCATATTTACAATGAGCAGGGATACTGGAGTGATGGAGGTAGATGTGTGTCAGTGTGTGAGGGCCCTGGGAGAGTGCTTCGGGCCCTGGGAGAGTGTATGGCCCTGGGAGAGTGTATGGCCCTGGGAGGGTGTGGCCCCGGGAGAGTGTATGAGCCCCGGGAGAGTGTATGGCCCTGGGAGAGTGTTTGTGTGTGTGGCAGGAGCCCTGGGTGTGTGTAGGGCCCTGGGTGTGTGTAGGGCCCTGGGTGTGTGTAGGGCCTGGGTGTGTGTAGGAGCCCTGGGTGTGTGTAGGGCCCTGGTGTGTGTGAGACCCTGGGTGTGTGTAGGGCCCTGGGTGTGTGTAGGGCACTGGGTGTGTTGGTGTGTGTAGGGCACTGAGTGTGTTGGTGTGTGTGGGAGCACTGGGTGTGTGTAGGGCACTGGGTGTGTGTAGGGCACTGGGTGGGTGTAGTGCACTGGGTGTGTGTAGGGCACTGGGTGGGTGTAGGGCACTTTGGGTGTGTGTAGGGCACTGGGTGTGTTGGTGTGTGTAGGGCACTGGGTGTGTGTGAGGGCACTGGGTGTGT
>NW_027006118.1:0-3372 GCF_036934945.1 Oncorhynchus masou masou | reverse complement strand
TGTCTGTCCGTCCCTCTGTCTGTCTGTCCGTCCCTCTGTCTGTCCGTCCGTCCCTCTCTCTCTGTTGGTCTGTCCGTCCCTCTCTCTCTGTCTGCCTGTCCGTCCCTATCTCTCTGTCTGTCTGTCCGTCCGTCCCTCTCTCTCTGTCTGCCTGTCCGTCCCTCTCTCTGTCCGTCTGTCTGTCTGTCCGTCCCTCTGTCTGTCCGTCCCTCTGTCTGTCCGTCCCTCTGTCTGTCCGTCCCTCTCTCTCTCTGTCTGTCCGTCCCTCTCTCTCTCTGTCTGTCCGTCCCTCGCTCTCTCTGTCCCTCCCTCTCTGTCTGTCTGTCCGTCCCTCTCTCTCTGTCTGTCCGTCCCTCTCTGTCTGTCCGTCCCTCTCTCTCTGTCTGTCCTGTCTGTCCGTCCCTCTCTCTCTGTCTGTCTGTCCGTCCCTCTCTCTCTGTCTGTCTGTCCGTCCCTCTCTCTGTCTGTCTGTCCCTCTCTGTCTGTCTTTCCTACCAGCACTGTCCGTCCCTCTGTCTGTCCTTCCCCTCTGTCTGTCCGTCCCTGTCTGTCTGTCTGTCTGTCCGTCCTCTCTGTCTGTCCGTCCCTCTGTCTGTCCGTCCCTCTGTCTGTCCGTCCCTCCCTATCTCTGTCTGTCTGTCTGTCCCTCTGTCTGTCTGTCTGTCTGTCCGTCCCTATCTCTCTGTCTGTCCGTCCCTCTGTCTGTCTGTCCGTCCCTCTCTCTCTGTCTGTCCAACTGCTCTCTCTGTCCCTCTGTCTGTCTGTCCCTCTGTCTGTCTGTTGGTCTGTCTGTCCCTCTGTCTGTCCGTCCCTCTGTCTGTCCGTCCCTCTGTCTGTCCGTCCCTCTGTCTGTCCGTCCCTCTGTCTGTCCGTCCCTCTGTCTGTCCGTCCCTCTCTCTCTCTGTCCGTCCCTCTGTCTCTCTCTGTCCGTCCCCTCTGTCTGTCCGTCTCTGTCTGTCCCTCCTCTCTGTCTGTCTCTCTGTCTGTCCCCCTCGCCTTCTCTGTCCTTGCCTCTCTGTCTCTCTCTATCCGGCCCCCTTCTCTCTCTCTCTCTCTGTCCGTCCCCCTCTCTCTCTCTCTGTCCGTCCCTCTCTCTCTCTGTCCGTCCCCCCTCTCTCTGTCCGTCCCTCTCTCTCTCTCTCTCTGTCCGCCCTCTCTCTCTCTGTGTCCGTCCCCTCTTCTCTCTCTCTCTCTGTCCGTCCCCTCTCTCTCTCTGTCCGTCCCCTCTCTCTCTGTCCGTCCCCCCTCTCTCTCTCTCTCTGTCCGTCCCCTCTCTCTCTCTGTCTCTGTCCGTCCCCTCTCTCTCTCTGTCCGTCCCCTCTTCTCTCTCTCTCTCTGTCCGTCCCCTCTCTCTCTCTCTGTCCGTCCCCCTCTCTCTCTCTCTGTCCCCCTCCTCTCTCTCTCTCTGTCCGTCCCCTCTCTCTTCTCTGTCCGTCCCCTCTCTCTCTCTGTCCGTCCCCTCTTCTTCTGTCCGTCCCCTCTCTCTCTCTCTCTCTGTCCGTCCCCCTCTCTCTCTCTCTGTCCGTCCCCTCTCTCTCTCTGTCCGTCCCCTCTCTCTCTCTGTCCGTCCCCCCTCTCTCTGTCTGTCCGCCTCTCTCTGTCCGTCCCCCTCTCTCTCCCTCTCTGTCCGTCCCCTCTCTCTCTCTCTGTCCGTCCCTCTCTCTCTCTGTCCGTCTCTGTCCGTCCCTCTCTCTCTCCAGAGGTCCGTCCCCCTCTCTCTCTCTCCAGAGGTATCAGTCTGTCCGTCCCTCTCTCTCTCGCTCTCGCTCTCTCTGTCCGTCCCCCTCTCTCTCCAGTCCGTATCAGTCTCTCTCTCTGTCCGTCCCTCTCTCCTCTGTCTCCCTCTCTCTCTCCTCTGAGGTATCAGTCTCTTCTCTCTCTCTGTCCGTCCCTCTCTCTCTCCAGAGGTATCAGTCTCTCTCTCTCCAGTCCGTATCAGTCTCTCTCTCCAGAGTCCGTCCCTCTCTCTCCAGAGGTATCAGTCTCTCTCTCTGTCCTGTCCCTCTCTCTCTCTTGTCCAGTCCCTATCTCTCTCTCCGTCCCTCTCTCCAGAGTCCTATCAGTCTCTCTCTCTCTCTCTCTCTCTCCAGAGTACTCTCTCTCTCTCTCTCTCTCTCTCTCAGAGGTATCAGTCTCTCTCTCTCTCCAGAGGTATCAGTCTCTCTCTCTCTCTCCAGAGGTATCAGTCTCTCTCCAGAGGTATCAGTCCTCTCTCTCCAGAGGTCTCAGTCTCTCTCTCCAGAGGTACTCAGTCCTCTGTCTCTCTCTCTCTCTCCAGAGGTATCAGTCTCTCTCTCTCTCCAGAGGTATCAGTCTCTCTCTCTCTCTCTCTCCAGAGGTATCAGCCCTCTCTCTCTCTCTCTCCAGAGGTATCTCCTCTCTCTCTCTCTCTCCAGAGGTATCAGTCTCTCTCTCTCTTCTCTCTCTCTCTCTCGAGGTATCAGTCTCTCTCTCTCCCTCTCTCTCCTCTCCAGAGGTATCAGTCTCTCTCTCTCTCTCTCTCTCTCCAGAGGTATCAGTCTCTCTCTCTCTCCCTCTCTCTCTCTCCAGAGGTATCAGTCTCTCTCTCCAGAGGTATCAGTCTCTCTCTCTCTCTCTCCAGAGGTATCAGTCTCTCTCTCTCTCTCTCTCTCCAGAGGTATCAGTCTCTCTCCAGATAATCTCTCTCTCTCTCTCTCTCTCTCCAGAGGTATCAGTCTCTCTCTCTCTCTCTCCAGAGGTATCAGTCTCTCTCTCTCCAGAGGTATCAGTCTCTCTCTCTCCAGAGGTATCAGTCTCTCTCTCTCTCTCTCTCTCTCTCCAGAGGTATCAGTCTCTCTCTCCAGAGGTATCAGTCTCTCTCTCTCCAGAGTGTATCAGTCTCTCTCTCTCTCTCTCTCCAGAGGTATCAGTCTCTCTCTCTCTCTCTCTCCAGAGGTATCAGTCTCTCTCTCTCTCTCTCTCTCTCCTAGAGGTATCAGTCTCTCTCTCTCTCTCTCTCTCTCTTTCTCTCCAGAGGTATCACAGGCCTCTCTCTCTCTCTCTCTCTCTCCAGAGGTATCAGTCTCTCTCTCTCTCTCTCTCTCTCTCTCTCTCTCTCCAGAGGTACTGCCCTCTCTCTCTCTCTCTCTCTCCAGAGGTATCAGTCTCTCTCTCTCTCTCTCTCTCTCTCTCCAGAGGTATCAGTCTCTCTCTCTCTCTCTCTCTCTCTCCCAGAGTGTACTGGGGCCCTCTCTCCAGAGGTATCAGTCTCTCTCTCTCTCTCTCTCTCTCTCTCTCTCCAGAGGTATCAGTCTCTCTCTCTCTCTCCAGAGGTACTGCCCTCTCTCTCTCTTCTCCCAGAGGTATCAGTCTCTCTCTCTCTCTCTCTCTCTCTCTCTCCAGAGGTATCAG
>NW_027006117.1:0-132044 GCF_036934945.1 Oncorhynchus masou masou | reverse complement strand
CTAGTCACACCACTCCTCTCAGGATCCCTCCCCCTTGATCCATCTTCCTCTACGTTCTTCACTGCCTCAGCATACGACAACTTCTGCACTACTCTAACCCTGGAATCCTCAACCTGCCTCTCACGAACGGGACATTTCTGATCCCCAGCTCCATGGGCACCACTACAATTAACACCTACTACTACTTTCCCCAATGCTACACATTCCTTTGTCTCATGCCCTTCTGCACACTTCTCACACCTAGGACCCTCCCTCCTACACACTGCTGTCTCATGCCCTCCTGCACACTTCTCACACCTAGGACCCTCCCTCCTACACACTGCTGCCACATGCCCTTCTGCACACTTCTCACACCTAGGACCCTCCCTCCTACACACTGCTGCCACATGCCCTTCTGCACACTTCTCACACCTAGGACCCTCCCTCCTACACACTGCTGTCTCATGCCCTTCTGCACACTTCTCACACCTAGGGCCCTCCCTCCTACGCACTGCTGCCACATGCCCCTTCTGCACACTTCTCACACCTAGGACCCTCCCTCCTACACACTGCTGTCTCATGGACACCTCCCTCCTACTGCTGCCACATGCCCTTCTGCCACACTGCTGCCACATGCCCTTCTGCACACTCTCCCTTCTCCATCTGCACACTTCTCACACCTGAACCTCCCTTCTACACACTGCTCTCTTCTCACACCTAGGACCCTCCCTCCTACACACTGCTGCCACATGCCCATAAGCTTGAAAGCTGTAACAACGTAATGTATCCGGTACAAAAGCTCGTACTGGATTTCTCAAGGACGCCATTTAACCGGCTGTCACAATATCCGTACAATCAGCACAAACCCCTCGGGATGCGGCGCTCAACAATACATCCCACTGAAATGCAGCTGCGTCGTTATGAGGTTATTCTTTATCAAAAGCTACCGCGACACTTTTCAATTTCAAACAAGCGCGCTCCCAAAAAACGCCCCCACTACTCTAGTCTCTCTACCCCCACCTGTTTTCCCAAGTTCCCTGTTATTTTGAAAGCACTGAAGTCCCCAGTTGTATTTTAACGAGACAATAGTCCACGCACGCTGCCAAATGAAGATGACTTTGAAACATTGTTGCAGGGGTAAACATCCTGTTTATAATTTCTCTGACTAAATTGTTGTTACATTTATCTAATATATCGTCGCCATTAACTTCTACATGATCACCAATGAAAAGCTTGATCGATCCTTCAGTAAATTGACAGAAACATCTACACTGAAGCGGTTTATCCCGCCCACCACTCAGAATTTGTGGATCAGTCAGCTTGCAGTTACTTTGTGGCTCTCGAACACCGCAATCTGAGCTGCTCCCCCTGAGTGCTAGTGCGCATGTGATGTTGGTCTGTATAAACCGGATGCAAACGGAAAACCCGGATATGGACCGTCCATGAGTCGGCGTATGCGAACGTGGGTATTTTACCTAAAACGGCGGTCGGCCATCTTGCACTCAGTCTCCATTTAATATCATACCTCAGTGGTCCACAGTGGAAAGAGAAACCATGATGTCACGGACATAGGCCGCCAATTCTGATCAATCCTGTACATTACATTGGACATAATAATCGAACGTGAAGCTGGTTGCCGCCAACATGTCGAAAGAATGTTTTCAAACCCAGTTCGCCTTTGTTATGGAGAGTGTATTGAATACTGCAGTCACCGAGACAACGAAACTTTTTGAAAAAACTATTGAGGAACTGCGAGCCGAAATATCTAGAATAAAAGAAGAGAACGAGGACCTCAAATCGAGGCTTCGATCCCTCGAAAATGTGAAGAAATCGACGGGTGAAAGTGAACGCCAAACCGCAGTGCCTGGACCGAGTCAAAGAACGTCACGTATCGGCAAACGTGACATCGGCGTTCAATGCGGTGAGTAGAAAACGGGTGTATTCATTCAGCCACACAATTTTATCATGGTTTTACAAGAAACGAGTTTCTATTTGACAAATTCAGGTAGTTCCCGCCCCGTTTGTTTCCGAAACATTTTGCAACAGAATCGGTGGAATGAGTACGCTCCTGGACTAGTTAGCAAAGCTAACTTCAAATTAACAAACATCTTAATAGCCTAGATATTTAGCTGAGCATGAAGGCTCAACGCTGAGAATATTTCCTAAAACTGCTTAATGTATACGTTTAATTTGTATACACCTTTTTTGGAACGTAACCAGTAAACTCTACATCAGGCTGATAGCTTCCCTGGAGAACTCAGCATGTCAGGTGTATGTTACAAGCGGTAATTCAGCCAAGTCAGTGTATGGAGAAGTTGGAGGCGAAACTAGCCAGACACTTCAGATGATGTGGGCTGCTTGGCCTGGATAGTGGCGAGAAGCAACGGGTGGTACAAGGGGCGACTCCAAGTCGATAATCACGTAATAATAAGGAATTCACCCTCGACCACAGATGGGTGGAACCCGACATTCGTCCTACTGATCACTGCTGTGTTGTTCGATGTACATGTAGCCAGGTCAAAAATCCCGACCTACAGTTCACAAGGGGCGGCAGGTAGCGGTTAAGATAGCGGTTAAGAGCGTTGGCAATACAGTTCCACGGGGCGACTAAGAACCGAAAATGTCGCTGATTCAAATCCCAGACCCTGCAAAGTGTCACAAATCTACCGTTTTTATGTTCTTCTGCACTTGACCAAGGCGCGGTTGATGTCGATTTAAGCCTGCAGCGCTGATTCAGAGGGGTTGGGTTAAATGCGGAAGACACATTTCAGTTGCGCAACAGACTCCCTTTGCTTCCCTTTCGTTTCCCCAGTGCTCTCACATAGGGACATGGAGTTTGCGAGAAAGCCCTGTGGCTTCAGGCTAGTCGTTGTGGGGGGACGCGGTGTCCAAGTAGGCTAAACATAGCTGTGTGTGGAAAACATTGAATCACATGTCAGACGTTTAACTTGTTTAGTTCTGTCCGTTTGGAACTCCACTCACTGCTTGCAGCTGTATAGTCCGTTTTGGTGTTGTTGGTCTCGGCTAACATTATAATAAAAAATAGACCAGAGTCTGTCATTTCCAATGGGAGGAAATGCATCAGTGGGCAGAACAAGCAAGGAGGAGTGCAGAGCCTTGCACCAGCTAGTGAGATCCTATAGAGTCCCACAGTGGAGGTGTCAATGATGGACTGGCCATCTGGAGCACCAGGAGTTTTCCCAGTGGGTCCGCTTGACAGTTGGAGCCGATGCAACGTAGAATATAAATAACCCCAGCCCCTGCTTAAATAAAAGTAACAAAGTGCTGTGTGTCTGACTGGCCCAGGGGAGTGGGCTGCCAGCCCACTGGCACTGCGGTTGGGTATTACATCTGTCATCTTCTCTCTCCCAGCCAATTACTTTTGCTCCAGTCCATTCTAACTTTACCTGGGCCCTGCCTCTTTCCCATCTCTGGTGGTGGTGACATTTGAATACATAGTGGAGTAGGATGGACAAACAGAAAAAACCTAAAGGTGCTGAAAAGCCGGAGAGAGAAGTGGTTGAAGTCCCTTTAGGCTGATAAAGCCAAATATTAAAAAATAACAAATTATTAATTTGGCACCTTTACCAGTCAATCATCTCAGCCTAGTTAGCCTGAAGGCACTGGCAGCAGAGAGGAGAGCGAGCGCAGCCCATTGAGCCCAGTTCAACTGTTAGTCAAGGTTTTGCAGCTGAAGCGGTAAGACCGAAGACAATAGGGATAAGAAAAACATGAGTCTGGGTCAAGAGGGGACAGAGGCTCTCTGATCACTCTATTATCAAAGACTACCATCGATAACGTCATTACCACCATCCAACACACAACGCAGGCCACCATAGCAAGTGAAATCCAGGAAGCTGGTGTGTTTTCAGCCCAGTTTGACACTACGTAGGACATTCCAACACAAGATCAATGCTCTGTCATAGTCAGATATGTAACGAACACCCTCCATGGGAGGCTTGTGGCTGTGGTGAAATGTGAGGCATCCACTGGACAATACTTTGTCCAGGCACTGAGTGAAGTACAGGAAAACATGAAGCTTGGCATCAACAAGTGCCTTGGCAAATCCACTGATGGAGCCTCCAGTAAGGTCAGTATAAAGGCTTCTCTGGAGCAATAAGAATTTGTCGGGCAGACAATGGAACAACTTTTTGGTAAAAAAAAATGCACAAGATAAATCAAAATTAATCTGCTTATAACTTCTGAAATGTGATAGGCCCGTGTTTTCATGAGCTGAAATAAAAGATCCCAGAAATGTTCCAATACACACAGTGAGTTCTTCTCAAATGTTGTGCATAAACTGGTTTACATCCCTGTTCGGGACCATTTCTCATTTGCCAAGACAATCCATCCACCTGAGAGGTGTGGCATATCAAGAAAATGATTATACAGCATGATCATTACACAGGTGCACCTTGTGCTGGGGACAATAAAAGGCCACTCTAAAATGTGCAGTTTTGTCACAAAGCCACAGGTGTCTCAGGTTTTGAGGGAGTGTGCAATTGGCATGCTGACTGCAGGAATGTCCTCCAGAGCTGTTGCCAGAGAATTTAATGTCCATTTCTCGACCATAAGCCGCCTCCAACGTTGTTTTAGAAAATTTGGCAGTATGTCCAACTGAAGACCAAGTGTAACCATGCCAGCCCAGGACCTCCACATCCGGCTTATTCACCTGTGGGATTGTCTGGGACCAGCTACACGGACAGCTGAGAAATACTCCTCCGTTTCATGTCTGTAATAAAGCCCTTTGTGGGGGAAAACTAATTCTGATTTGCTGGGCCTGGTTCCCAAGTGGTGGGCCCACCACCCTACCAGGCCCACTACCCTACCAGGCCCACCACCCTACCAGGCCCACCACCCTACCAGGCCCACCACCCTACCAGGCCCACCATGGCTGCAACCCTGTCAAGTCCTGTGAAATCCATAGATAAGGGCCAAATGAATTTATTTCAACTGACTGATTTCCTTATAAACTGTAACTCGCCTAAATCGTTGAAATTGTTGCGTGTTGTGTTTTATATTTTTGTTCAGTGTTTATAAATATTCATATACAAAATTGCTTTAACTTAAATTAGTCCTTGACCATGTGACCTAGTCACCTCAAACCAACTTTGGATTGTTCAGAGGGTAGGGGCAAACAAAAAATAAATATATATATTTTATCTTCATTTCGTTGTCACTTTTTTTGGACTTCTAGTTCCAATGGCTCCTTGAACACCCATAGATGAATAAGAATTTGTCTCAAGTCAAAACATCCTTTAAGTTTCTCATTCTCATCAATATATATTTCTAAACTACTGGACAGGTGTGCATGCCACTTTCACGTAGCAGCGGCAGCCATAGTAGCAGTAGTATTGATTGTAGTAGCAGTAGATACATTAGGCTTATGATTATGGGCTTAGATCTTTAGCTAACAGTTGTAGGATTTTTTTTCAAAGGTCTACAGACTACAATATATCACAGAAGAAAACTGGGGTTTGAGAGGTGTGGTCTATAGGTACGGTGTGTTGCAACACATGATGTCATGTCAGGCGTATGTACTAACCACTCTCTCTCCCCTGATCTGGTATTTCCAGTCCTGACAGCGCAGGCTCTGCCTCGGGCTGGGGAGCAGCACCGGCGGGAGGAGGACCAGGGGACGGAGCTGCACCAGGGGGCCTACGACGAGGAGGGCAACCCACAGACTGCCTTAGTGCTGATCAAACAGGAGGTGGACTGGGTAAGACAGTCCCCACCTAGCCCGAGTCTCCGATCGGTTTGGGTCAGTGCTATCAAGGATCGTTGGGACGTCCCTGTCCTAAACCCCTACCTAACCATTTTACATTTCAACTTCAATGGGGTAGGGAAGTCCTAAAGATCCCGGATAGCACGGACCGATCTGTTTTCTGTCTTCCCAATTCATCCACCTTTCTGCTCAACCTATTGTTGTTGACCCCAGAGAAAAGGAAACACCTGTACACTGCACTGGCTGGAATCTTCTTATTTTAATTTAAACTTACGTACATGGGCCTAACAGCCTTTGTCAGAGTTTATGTTGACACTAATATAGCCTGTTGTTGGCATTGTCCCCCCCAGGAGGCAGACTATTCTGATGACTACTCCCTGGGTACATACTGCTGAAGAAGGAGGGGAGATCTCCCGACTCTGGTCCGCAGACAACCTCTCAGAGAGTTACCAGGCAGAGGTAGGAACTAGGAGACCTGCTTCTGAATCACACATCTTATTACAATGTATTAAACACTATTGGGATGAGAACCAGGCTCTAATAATATCTATAATAATCTCTCCACTGTTGTTCTGTCTTTTTTCTTTCTGTTTCTCCCTTACAACTTTCCCCTCTACTTTTCTCCATCCTGTCAATCTCCCTCCCTCTGTAGCCCTGGTCCCACCTGGAGCCGTCAGGGCCCTGGTCAACCGTTGCACCCAGGAAAGGCCTCCCACCACCCAGCCTACCTCAGCAGAGGCCCCCCTCCAGGGAGAACCAGACACCCAGGAGCCCCCCCAGGCTCTCAGCCCATCCCAGCCCAGACCCAGAGAAGTTACCAGTGCAGGCCAGGCCCCTGGAGCAGAACAGCAGTCACTGGTAATACCAGCAGCAGAGTCTCCATCAACATTACACCAGACAGCATCTCCTCAATCAGCAGCCACTATCCAGTCTACATCACCTGTCCTGTCTACTGTAATGGCCCAGTCCACGGTAACTACTCTGTCAAAAGAAACTGTCCAAACGACCACGGTGGTCCAGTCGACTGTAGCGGTGAAGTCGACAGCAGCATCGTCAGAGCGCCCGCCACCTGTCATCTCCGGGTTACCCAGAACCCCTCTTCAGAATACACAGCCCAGCCCCGTACCCCCTCGTCCATCCCCATCTCCTCGACCAGCACAGTCCCACACAGATGTTCTACCTGTAGCTCATCCAATAGCAGTGCCCTCAACACAACCAGCTAGGCCTACAGCTGTACCTGATGGACAAATGGCCACACCACCTACACAGACACAACCGCCTACAGTTTTGGAGAAGTTGAGTGTTGCCACGGCAACTCCGCCAACGCCTGTCCAGTCCGCTCCATCTCCTACTGAGTTGACAGAACCTGCCGGCCCTCCTGAGAAGCAGGTGTTGTTGGTCACTGAGCATGTGCAACACTCCTCCACCGTGCCCGGCCCAAAGTCACCTTCTGTCCCAGAGACATCTTATGAAACCCCTCTACAGCTGTCAGCCCCTGCTGGATCCACACCCTCTGGCTGCTGTCAGATGTCTAAGACACAGTTTTTAGCTCAGTTGTCAGTAGTACCCGAGTATGTGCTCCACGAGGCTGGAGAAAGACAAGGAGGAGGAAAAAGAGGGGCAGGAAGATGAGGGGGAGAGGCTTTCACCCCTCCCTGCCACATCTACGGAAGCTGTGATGACAAGGTCTGTCGCTACGGAGACGACCCCCGCCAGCGAGAATAAGGAGGAGATTGTTGTCCAGGCAGACGGCAAGCAAAAGTCAAGTCGCGTGAAGCGCTCCTCTCCGGTCTCCGCCTCCGCTTAAGGCCCCGCCCCCAGGACAGCATGCCTTCTCCAGTGGTTGCTAAGAAACCCAGAGGAGAGAGAACCACCCCTCTAGACCATGACTACTCTAAGGTGATGGAGAACGGAGAAGAAAATTCCAGGGAATCTCACGTTGACCAGGATGTAGTAGAGGACACAGCCAACGGTGAGACGGCTGACGACAAGTCTAGTGGACAAGGAAGTAGTAACCACATCATCAGTGAGGAAGAGGAGGAGCTAACACTGATGTGACCTCTCTGACCAGACAGTCACCTATCGTTGGAGGTGTGTCCAAATCCAAGAAGAGAAGCATGACCTGGGTGCAGGCTCAGAGACTATTGGCGTTAGCCCAGGCTAAGAGGAGTAGGTCAAAGGTCACCAAGGCCTCACAGAGAGGTCTGAGGTCAGAGCTAAGAGGCTTGGTCACACAGACACAGTTTCTGCCTTCCAACCCACAGCGCCGCCGGTCATACAGACCCAGCCCACAAGCTGCCTCCAGCCCACGCCGCACCAGCCCTCGCCAGGTTACAGGGGACAACACAAACCCTCCTCCTGCCACCGCTCCTAACCCACAGCCTCACTCCTTCAAGGTTACTTCCACCACCCCTCGTCGCGGAAGACCTCGTTCTGCGGCCGTGGCGACTTTAAATTTGAAACGGTCTCCCTCCACCCCTCAACCTATCCCCTTCATTGTCACCGTCAGCCCTCGCTCTAACTTCAAAAAGTCCCCCCAGTGCCCACGGACTTTCCAGCAGGCGCGCCGATACCGCCAATCACAACCGATGTGGTCACCACCGGGACCGTTACAGCTCCAACAGTCTCCCCAGGCTCCACGGAAACGTCTCGCCAAGAACCAGTGTGCAGACTGCGGTCGTGTCCTGAGCAGCGCCGCTGCTTTAGAGAGTCACGCCTCCCTCCACTCGGGAAGCGCCCGTTCGCCTGCTCTGCCTGCGGCAAGGACTTCCCCGACCTCAAGGGCCTCAACCGCCACGCCCGCGTCCACGGTGATCAGCGGGGCCACCAGTGTCCGCAGTGCAGCAAGACCTTTGTCTACCGCTTCGGCCTGACTAAGCACGAGCAGGTGGTCCACAGTGGGGTGCGTCCGTTCGTCTGCCCGATCTGTGACAAACGCTTAATTACACAACGTGACCTGGAGGCTCATATCCGCGTTCACACTGGAGAGAAACCATTTGCCTGCTCCCTCTGTGTGAAGCGGTTCAAGAGGCGGGTGGAGCTGAATGTTCACCTGATGTGGCATAACGGGGAGAAGAGACACTGGTGCTCGTACTGTGGGAAGGGATTTCTGGATTACAATAATCTGAAGAACCACAAACTGGTCCACACCGGAGAGAAACCCTATACCTGCTCCGAGTGTGGCAAGCGCTTCAAACAGACTGGCCACCTGAAGAAACACCTGAAGACTGTACACAAAGACCGATAGATGGCGGGGGGAAAAATATTCAATGACACCCTATTCCCTATATAGTGCACCTCTTTGGACCAGAAACAGTGTCAGGCCTTTGTAAAGTAATGCACGAGATAGGGTGTCATAGGAGCTATTGAGGGGGAATAGTTATCTCCGTTTGCTGTGAATTCAAAACCCAGCCGTGTTAGTGTTTAATGAGGCAGGGATCCCAATCTATTCTGACAGTGATTGGGAAGGACTTGTTATTTTATGTATTGATTAATTAAAAGTATCAAAGCTTTTGTTTTATAAACATTTGATGCCGCTTTTGTTGTTTAGAAGAATCATGCTACGAGAGAATGACGTAGTTAAGTGTAAAAAATGTTTTTACAAATTGTTTTATTTTAGTTGAAACTGAGTTGGTTATTTGTATTTAAAACATGAATTCTGGTTATATGCTATAATTTGTTATCATTAGAAAAGTTTGAAGCCTTAACAAGTTTAAATGTAGGTGTACTGTGTTCACATCATGGTGTTAATGTTCTGCGGTTTTGAACTACAATGAACAAAAATAAATGCAACATGTAAAATGTTGGTCCCATGTTTCATGAGCTGAAAAAAATAGTATTTCTCTCAAATTAAACACACATTTGTTTCCATCCATGTTAGCGAGCATTTCTCCTTTGCCAAGATAATCCATCCACCTGACAGGTGTGGCATAATTATTACACAAATGCACCTTGTGCTGGGGATAATATGTCCACTTAAAATGTGCAGTTTTGTCAAACAGTATCCCATGGTGGGGTTATGTTATGGGCAGGCATAAGCTAATTGCATTCTATCAATGGCTATTTCAATGCACAGAAAGACCATGACGAGATCCTGAGTCCCATTTTTTTTTTTTTTGTGACGAACACATGCATGCGTCTTCCCAGTTGTGAAATCCAAAGATTAGGGCCCAATGAATTCAATAAAACTATTACTTTAGTGTTTTATATAAAAATCTGGGCTGGCCTTAACCCTCCAGGTCGTAATTGCAAGTGGGAAACTGACAAAATATTGTTCCCGGAGTTGATGATTTACTGACCTTTCACCCAAAACATAAAAAAATTACAATAAATTTGACCATATTGTCAATGGTAAGCAAGCTTTTTATTGGTCTGACATCAAAAGCACTTGAACACAATCATGGCAGACTTACACCATCCCATAAGCACATGAATGCCCTATATTCAAATGTTTGTTAGGTTGACATGGTCATTATGACAGACAATTCATAGTCTATCATTTAAGGCATACATTCTTATTTAACACAGATTTCCAACAGTTAATATTTTCAATGTCCTTATTAAAAAGCAATTGATCAACCCAACAATTGTTCTCAATGTCAAATTAAACAGTTTTCTCGACCACCACTCTGCTCAGGAGATCCGGCCTGTGTTTGTGCTGGTGTGACTTCAGATGGTTCAGTTGTTTGAAGCGGAGTCCACATACAGCGCAGCAGTACGGTCTCTCCCGGTGTGGGTGCGCTTGTGGACTTTCAAAATGTCAGCCCTTGTGAAGCTCTTGTCGCACATGGTGCAGCGGTGGGGTTTCTCCTGTGTGTGAATGCGTCGGTGCAGCTTGAGGTTCCAGAGCCGACTGAACTTGTTCCCGCAGAGAGAGCAGCAGTAGGGCTTGTCTGCCGTCTGGCTGCATGTGTGCCTCTTCAGGTCAGAGAAGGAGGTGAAGCCCTTGCCACACTGGCTGCAGAGGTGGCGTCCTCGGCTTGGACCTTGATGTTGCAGGCCTGGGTGAAGGTCTTACCGCACTGAGTGCGGGAGTATGGAGTCCCTGGCCCTGAATTCGACCATCTCCCAGTTTTGTGTTTCTGCTTGTGGGCCTTGAGGGAACCAGAATCTGGGAAGGTCATTGAACATTGATTGCAGGCATGATGCCTCCCCCCTCCTCCTGTTACCTGCTCTTGTGAACGATCTCTGAGGTTTAAAGAGTGTCCAAAGTCGTCAGCAGCATCATACCGGCTCTCTGTGTTGTTGTGGGCTGAGCTTCCAGAGTGGATGGCGGTTAGCCCCCTGTGGCCGGCTCTACTACCTGACTCTGGGACACCGTGTTCAGGGTACAAGACACTGGAGTCCTGCAGGTACCCCTCCTCGTTTATCAATAGGCAGTTCAGGTTTCCCACCTCTGGGTGGGGGGATGGCATTGGCGACCCCACCTGCTCCCTCTGGCTCCGATGGGGGCCAGGTGTGTGGGAGCGATGGTGATGGTCTCCCCCTCAGATCCCCCAGGTTCACCTGGTAGTGACCTGCAGCTCCGTAGCTCAGCGCTCCCAGACGAGACGGAGAACCAGGAAGCCTATCCAGCCCTTCCATGTCTAGAAGATGGTCGCCACTACCACTACTGCCGTAACCAGACTTCTCAAAGCCGACCCCCAGTTCCTCCATGCTGTAGCGGGGGCGGTAGAGAGGGTCGGTGGGGTCCACTGAGTCTCCCTCGAGACCCGATGGTTCAGCATCCTGGTCTAGACCAGACCCCCAGTCATCCTGGCACTGCTGCAGCTCCTGCTCGCTGAAACTCTTACTGGGCCCCGAGACGTTTGAACCGTCGGCCCCTGAAGAACACAGGAGACATTAGGTATTAGAAGCATTAGCATTAGAGGCATTGGCAATAGTAGAAACTGTGGTAGAATAACTAATGCTAAATTTGAACTGAGTTTCAAGTTGATTTATTATAATACCAATGACAACATATTAGAAGCTACTCCTTTTCATTCTCATCATAAAGATGGCTGTTGTGTTTGTTGTAAACAACTCACCGTCCAGGCAGACGCCCCATCTCTCCTGTAGTTCAGTGTTGTGGAGAGGCTCCTCTTTCAGCAGGCTGTCCAGCTTCTGATCTCCGACGTCTGCGGGCTGCAAAAGGAAATTAAGAAGTTGATTCTAACTAAACGATGGATAAACTGGCAGTGAATGAATAAACCTGGCATGATGGTCCCCTATTCCTCCTGAAAGACAAGTTCTAATCTGTTCTGCACAGTACATTTTTATCTGAAGGTTCTATAACACTGGTGTTTCGTCAGTCCCCTACTTACCTCAGAGGTTCTCCTTGGGCTGATGGCATCGGCCTCCTCCAGGTCATGCGAGGCTGTTTCCTCGGCCACGCCCCCACAGCTGCTCCACTCCTCCCCTAGTACCTTCTCCTGCTTCAGGCCACGCCCCTCTCCACACCTGGCCACAGGTAAACAAAGAGTAACATTTATCTCAACTAAAAGGAAAGCTGAATTGTGAATAATGGAGTCTCCTCGCATCAGTGCAGAGGAGGAAATAAAGCATCTTACCAACAACTCAACTGTCTGGTCAGTGATCACCAAAGTATGGAAGGTACACATTACAGCAGCCAAACTTCAGAGTGATTCCTCCATATATACAGTGCATTGGAAAGTATTCAGACCCCTTGACCTTTCACACAATTTGTTATACTACAGCCTTATTTCAAAATGGATCGAATTGTTTTTTATACCCCTCATCAATCTACACACAATACCTCACAATGACAAAACAAAACAAGGTTTTCAGAAAAGTTTGCAAATGTATTAAAAATAAACTGATATCACATTTACATAAGTATTCAGACCCTTTACTCTGTACTTTGTTGAAGCAGCGATCACAGCCTCCAGTCTTCTTGGGTATGACACTACAAGCTTGGTACACCTGGATTTGGGGAGTTTCCCCCATTCTTCTCTGCAGATCCTCTCAAGCTCTGTCAGGTGTGAAGGGGAGAGTTGCTGCACAGATATTTTCAGGTCTCTCCAGAGATGTTCGATCGGGTTCAAGTCCGAGCTCTGGCTGGGCCACTCAGAGACTTGTCCCGAAACAACTGCAATGTCTTGGCTGTGTGCTTAGGGTTGTTGTCCTGTTGGAAGGTGAACCTTCGCCCCCAGTCTGAGGTACTGAGCGCTCTGGAGCAGGTTTTCATCAAGGATCTCTCTGTACTTTGCTCCATTCATCTTTCCCCTCAAACCTGGCTAGTCTCCCAGACACTGCTGCTGAAAAACATCTCCACAGCATGATCCTGCCACCACCATGGTTCACCGTAGGGATGGTGCCAAGTTTCCTCCAAACGTGACACTTGGCATCCGGGCCAAAGAGTTCAATCTTGGTTTCATCAGACCAAAGAATCTTGTTTTTTTAGGTGACTTTTGGCAAATGCCAAGTGGGCTGTCATGTGCCTTTTACTGAGGAGTGGCTTCCGTCTGGCCACTCTACGATAAAGGCCTGATTGGTGGAGTGCTGCAGAGATGGGAGAACCTTCCAGAAGGACAACCATCTCCACAGAGGAACTGTCAGAGTGACCATTGGGTTCTTGGTCACTTCCCTGACCAAGACCCTTCTCCCATGATTGCTCAGTTTGGCCAGGCGGCCAGCTCTAGGAAGAGTCTTGGTGCTTCCAAACTTCTTCCATTTAAGATGGAGGCCACTGTGTTCTTGGGGACCTTCAATGCTGCAGAAATGTTTTGGTACTCTTCCCCCAGATCTGTGCCTCGACACAATCCTGTCTCTGAGCTCTATGAACAATTCTTTGAACCTCAGGGCTAGTTTTTGCTATGACATGCACTGTCAACTGTGAAACCTTATATAGACAGGTGTGTGTCTTTCCAAATCATGTCCAATCAATTGAATTTACCACAGGTGGACTCCAATCAAGTTGTAGAAACATCTCAAGGATGATCAATGGAAACAGGATGCACCTGAGCTCAATTTCAAACCTCAGAATACTTATGTAAATAAGGTATTCCTGTATTCCATTTCTAGAAACTTGTTTTTGTCATTATGGGATATTGTGTGTAGATTGTTGAGGAAAAAATGTATTTAATAAATTAGGCTGTAACATAGCAAAATGTGGAAAAAGTCAAGGGGTCTGAATACTTTCCGAATGCACTGTACAGTTGTGGCCAAAAGTTTTGAGAACGACACAAATATTAATTTCCACAAAGTTTGCTGCTTCAGTGTCTTTAGATAAAAAAAATTCAGATGTTACTATGGAATACTCAAGTATAACTACACGCATTTCATAAGTGTCAAAGGCTTTTATTGACAATTACATGAAGTTTATGCAAAGAGTCAATATTTGCAGTGTTGACCCTTCTTTTTCAAGACCTCCGCAATCCAACCTGGCATGCTGTCAATTAACTTCTGGGCCACATCCTGACTGATGACAGCCCATTCTTGCATAATCAATGCTTGGAGTTTGTCAGAATTTGTGGGTTTTGTTTGTCCACCCGCCTCTTGAGGATTGACCACAAGTTCTCAATGGGATTAAGGTCTGGGGAGTTTCCTGGCCATGGACCCAAAATATTGATGTTAAGTTATCACATTTTTCCCCCTTCCACAGTCGTCGTGTCCCCCCCCGGAAAAAAATAAAAAATAAAAAACAATTCATTCCATTCCCCACCCCCAAGAACCCCCAGAACACCAACAACCAAGAGAATGAACTACAGAGAAAAAAGGAAAAGACAGAAGAAAACAGCAAACAAATAAAACAAAATAATACAATTAAAAATGACAACAAGGACACCTAAAATCATAACAGCAATGACTACTTTATATGTTTGTGTGCATGTCTGGCACTATAACATGAATGTATGTGATCTTGTATGTGTTTATTTGAATGAGAGTGTTTGTATATGCATGTGTACAAACACCTGCACGGCATCAGCCTCAGGCAAACCGGCATTAGTTGTAAAAACACTGCCACTTAGTGGCCTTATGGCAAGGTGCTCCATCATGCTGGGAAAGGCATTGTTCGTCACCAAACTGTTCCTGGATGGTTGGGAGAAGTTGCTCTCGGAGGATGTGTTGGTACCATTCTTTATTCATGGCTGTGTTCTTAGACACAATTGTGAGTGAGCCCACTCCCTTGGCTGAGAAGCAACCCCACACATGAATGGTCTCAGGATGCTTTACTGTTGGCATGACACAGGACTGATGGTAAGCTCACCTTGTCTTCTCCAGACAAGCTTTATTCCGGATGCCCCAAACAATCGGAAAGGGGATTCATCAGAGAAAATGACTTTACCCCAGTCCTCAGCAGTCCAATTCCTGTACCTTTTCCAGAATATCAGTCTGTCCCTGATGTTTTTCCTGGAGAGAAGTGGCTTCTTTGCTGCCCTTCGTGACACCAGGCCATCCTCCAAAAGTCTTCAGCTCACTGTGCGTGCCGATGCACTTACACCTGCCTGCTGCCATTCCTGAGCAAGCTCTGTACTGGTGGTGCCCCAATCACGCAGCTGAATCAACTTTAGGAGAGGGTCCTGGCGCTTGCTGGACTTTCATCGGAGCCCTGAAGCCTTCTTCACAACAATTGAACCGCTCTCCTTGAAGTTCTTGATGATCCGATAAATGGTTGATTCAGCTTCCAGTCTGTTATTCGAACTCAATCAGCATGACTGAGTGATCTCCAGCCTTGTCCTCGTCAACACTCACACCTGTGTTAACGAGAGAATCACTGACATGATGTCAGCTGGTCCTTTTGTGGCAGGGCTGAAATGCAGTGGAAATGTTTTTGGGGGATTCAGTTAATTTTAAGGCAAATAGGGACTTTGCAATTCATCTGATCACTCTTCATAACATTCTGGAGTATATGCAAATTGCCATCATACAAACTGAGGCAGCAGACTTTGTGAAAATTTACATTTGTGTCATTCTCAAAACTTTTGGCCACGACTGTATGTACAGTGCCTTGCGAAAGTATTTGGCCCGTTAAAAGCGCAGAGAGCATCATGAAGAACAAGGAACACACCAGGCAGGTCCGAGATACTGTTGTGAAGAAGTTTAAAGCCAGATTTGGATACAAAAATATTTCCCAAGCTTTAAACATCCCAAGGAGCACTGTGCAAGCGATAATATTGAAATGGAAGGAGTATCAGACCACTGCAAATCTACCAAGACCTGGCCGTCCCTCTAAACTTTCAGCTCACACAAGGTGAAGACTGATCAGAGATGCAGCCAAGAGGCCCATGATCACTCTGGATGAACTGCAGATATCTAATGCTGAGGTGGGAGACTCTGTCCATAGGACAACAATCAGTCGATATTGCACAAATCTGGCTTTATGGAAGAGTGGCAAGAAGAAAGCCATTTCTTAAAGATATCCATAAAAAGTGTTGTTTAAAGTTTGCCACAAGCCACCTGGTAGACACACCAAACATGTGGAAGAAGGTGCTCTGGTCAGATGAAACCAAAATTGAACTTTTTGGCAACAATGCAAAACGTTATGTTTGGCGTAAAAGCAGCAACACAGCTCATCACCGTGAACACACCATACCCACTTTTTCTTCAGCAGGGACAGGGAAGATGGTTAAAATTGATGGGAAGATGGATGGAGCCAAATACAGGACCATTCTGGAAGAAAACCTGATGGAGTCTGCAAAAGACCTGAGACTGGGACGGAGATTTGTCTTCCAACAAGACAATGATCCAAAACATAAAGCAAAATCTACAATGGAATGGTTCAAAAATAAACATATCCAGGTGTTAGACTGGCCAAGTCAAAGTCCAGACCTGAATCCAATTGAGAATCTGTGGAAAGAACTGAAAACTGCTGTTCACAAATGCTCTCCATCCAACCTCACTGAGGTCGAGCTGTTTTGCAAGGAGGAATGGGAAAAAATTTCAGTCTCTCGATGTGCTAAACTGATAGAGACATACCCCAAGCGACTTACAGCTGTAATCACAGCAAAGGTGGCGCTACAAAGTATTAACTTAAGGGGGCTGAATAATTTTGCACGCCCAATTTTTCAGTTTTTGATTTGTTAAAAAGTTTGAAATATCCAATAAATGTTGTTCCACTTCATGATTGTGTCCCACTTGTTGTTGATTCGTCACAAAACAAATACAGTTTTATATCTTTATGTTTGAAGCCTGAAATGTGGAAAAAGGTCTTTATTTGTACTATTTTCTACATTGTAGAATAATAGTGAATACATCAAAACTATGAAATAACACATATGGAATCATGTAGTAACCAAAAAAGTGGCCACCCTTTGACAGATTTGCAGACTCTTTCTCTCAGCTTCTGAGGTAGTCAACTGGAGTGCATTTGAATTAACATGTGTGCCTTGTTAAAAATTCAATTGTGGAATTTCTTTCCTTCTTAATGCCTTTGAGGCAATCAGTTGCGTTGTGACAAGGTAGGGGTATACAGAAGATAGCCTTATTTACTTTAAGACATGAAGATCAGTCAACCCGGAGAATTTCAAGAACTTTGAAAGTTTCTTCAAGTGCAGTTGCAAAAACCATCAAGTACTATGATGGAACTGGCTCTCATGAGGACCGCCACAGGAAAGGAAGACCCAGAGTTACCTCTTCTGCAGAGGATGAGATCATTAGTGTTACCAGCCTCAGAAATTGCTGCTCAAATAAATACTTCACAGAGTTCAAGTAACAGACACATCTCAACATCAACTGTTCAGAGGAGACTGCGTGAATCAGGCCTTCATGGTCAAATTGCTGCAAAGAAACCACTACTAAAAGGACACCAATAAGAAGACTTGCTTGGGCCAAGAAACACGAGCAATGGACATTAGACCGGTGGAAATCTGTCCTTTGGTCTGATGAGTCCAAGTTTGAGAGTTTTGGTTCCAACTGCCATGTCTTTGTGAGATGCAGAGTAGGTGAACGGATGATCTCTGCATTTGTAGTTCCCACCATGAAGCATGGAGGAGGAGGTGTGATGGTGCTTTACTGGTACACTGTTTGTGATTTATTTAGAATTCAAGGCACTCTTAACCAGCATGGCTACCACAGTATTCTGCACCGATACGCCATCCCATCTGTTTTGTGCTTAGTGGGACTTGTTTGTTTTTCAACAGGACAAACACCCAACACACCTCCAGGCTGTGTAAGTGTAACAATTTTGCTTCCGTCCCTCTCCTCACCCCTACCTGGGCTCAAACCAGACACCCTCTGCACACATCAATAAGTCACCCACAAAGCACCGTTACCCATCGCTCCACAAAAGCTGCGGCCTTGCAGAGCAAGGGGAACAACTACTTCAAGGTCTCCGAGCGAGTGATGTCACTGATTGAAACGCTATTAACGCACACCCCGCTAACTAGCTAGCCATTTCACACCGGTTACATAAGGGCTATTTGACTTAGAATGAGAGTGATTGAGTACTGCAACAGATGACCTGGCCTCCACAATCAAATCAAAGTTGATTTGTCACGTGCACCGAATACAACAGTTGTAGTAGATCTTACAGTGAAATGCTTAATTACAGGCTCTAAACAAAAGTGCAAAAAGGTGTTAGCTGAACAATAGGTAAGTAAAGAAATAAAACAATAGTAAAAAAAGACAGGCTATATACAGTAGCGAGGCTACATATAGACACCGGTTAGTCAGGCTGATCACCCGACCTCAACCCAATTGAAATGGTTTTGGATGAGTTGGACCACAGAGTGAAGGAAAAGCAGCCAACAAGTGCTCAGCATGTGGGAACTCCTTCAAGACTGTTGGAAAAGCATTCCAGGTGAAGCTTGTTGAGATAATGCCAAGAGTGTGCAAAGCTGCCATCAAGGCAAAGGCTGGCTACTTTGAAGAATCTAAAATCTAAAATATTTAGATTTATTTAACACTTTTTTGCTTACTACATGATTCCATATGTGTTATAGACAATAGTAAATATAACAAAAAACCCTTGAATGAGTAGGTGGGTCCAAACTTTTTACTGGTACTGTGTGTGTGTCATATATATATATATATATATATTGCTCCAAAAAATAAAGGGAACACTAAAATATCACATCCTAGATCTGAATGAATGAAATATTCTTATTAAATACTTTTTTCTTTACATAGTTGAATGTGCTGACAACAAAATCACACAAAAATTATCAATGGAAATCAAATTTATCAACCCATGGAGGTCAGGATTTGGAGTCACACTCAAAATTAAAGTGGAAAACCACACTACAGGCTGATCCAACTTTGATGTAATGTCCTTAAAACAAGTCAAAATGAGGCTCAGTAGTGTGTGTGGCCTCCACGTGCCTGTATGACCTCCCTACAACGCCTGGGAATGCTCCTGATGAGGTGGCGGATGGTCTCCTGAGGGATCTCCTCCCAGACCTGGACTTGGGCTGTAAGCCCAACCCCCACCTGTGGATGTCGGGCCCTCATACCACCCTCATGGAGTCTGTTTCTGACTGTTTGAGCAGACACATGCACATTTGTGGCCTGCTGGAGGTCATTTTGCAGGGCTCTGGCAGTGCTCCTCCTTGCACAAAGGCGGAGGTAGCGGTCCTGCTGCTGGGTTGTTGCCCTCCTACGGCCTCCTCCACGTCTCCTGATGTACTGGCCTGTCTCCTGGTAGCGCCCAAATGCTCTGGACACTACGCTGACAGACACAGCAAACCTTCTTGCCACATCTCGCATTCATGTGCCATCTTGGATGAACTGCACTACCTGAGCCACTTGTGTGGGTTATAGACTCCGTCTCATGCTACCACTAGAATGAAAGCACCGCCAGCATTCAAAAGTGACCAAAATATCAGCCAGGAAGCATAGGAACTGATAAGTGGTCTGTTGTCCCCACCTGCAGAACCACTCCTTTATTGGGGGTGTCTTGCTAAATGCCTATAATTTCCACTTATTTTCTATTCCATTTGCACAACAGACTGTGACATTTATTGTCAATCAGTGTTGCTTCCTAAGTGGACAGTTTGATTTCACAGAAGTGTGATTGACTTGGAGTTACATTGTGTTGTTTAAGTGTTCCCTTATATATATATATGAGAGAGAGAGAGAGAGAGACTGTCTTTAGATGTATCTCTCTATACCTGTCTGTGAGGCTCCAGAGCTTCTCTCCTTGGCTTCGTCGTTAGCTCTTCCACAGTCCGCACACTTCCCGATACGGCCTCCCTCTTTGTCCCTATCCCTACGTCTGTTCTCCGACCACTGCAGCCGCTTCTTCAGCGACTCGACCTGCTCCCGGCTCCGGGACACTTCCTTCATGAAGCTATCGTCCACCAGCCTTGTGATCTCGTACATAGCAGCCTTGAATACCGTCTCCATGACTCCGGAGAGCTGAGACTGGAAGGTTACGGTGGTTTCGGACATCATGGCAAACTGTCTATGTGTAACTAGATACAGTTCCGAATCCGTAACGTTTAGTTACTTTTGTACAGGCGAATCAGTCATGCGATCGAGTCTAAAAAAATGATAGGAAGCTAACGTTTGCAGCAAATATACTAGAAACTAAAACCCTTCTGTCTGTTAACAGGCTAGCAAATCTAGATACTATTGGAAGTTGTTGTCTGACTCCGTGACTGTCCTAGTAATACATGTTAATATAATTTCGAGAGATAAGATGCAGCAGTTAATGTATATGAGGCTATTGTAATAATTATAAATAACAGAGATAATGAGAGATGGCAGTTAGCTTGGTAGCTAGTTAGAGCCAACGCAAAAAGGATACACAAAAACAATAGCATTTCCGGAAACAAACCTACGGATCGAGTAGTAGGACAATCTACAATGGAACGATGAGAGAAAATACGACCTTTCTTTGAACAAAACATCTGTACGTTTACTGTAAATAAGATTCGAAATTTAATTTGGCTATTATTATACGATTCGAATACAGATCAGTACCGTAGTAGGCTATTTATTATGTAAATGATTTACAGGAAATCTACACTGAAGAGATTTTTCACGCCCTCCACTCAGCCCTATGCGGGCCCTGGTCCAAAGTGGAGTGGACTAGGAATAGGGTGTCCAAAACTCGGTTTCTATCCAATTGGCGACATAACTGTTAGGTTATATCAGTTATCCTGTTAGAAATGTTGTGCAGAATCCACTGCGCTCTTTTAGATGCAACGTTTATGGTCATGTTGCAGCAGTGCCCTTACGAAAAAAGATTGCAGTCACAGTGCAGTATAACTGCAGTATGCAGCAAATATTGCGTTCAAAATAACCGTTTTTTTAATGTCAGAATTGCCTTGTAATTTAAGCTTTAAGCTGAATCCATGAATTAAATACACGTATATTTATAATTCCATTCTCAGTCCTTTCTTCATTGTCTATTACTGTAACTCAACCATAGTCTTGTGTACATATTCATTATCTTTATGGAGTCAGATAAACATTTTAATAGGCTAACTGCTTAGTCTCATGTGATGTATATATAATATACTGTGTGTTAACATATCAAATATTAGTGCCCACTATAGTGCTCTCTCTCTCTTAACTGTGAATTCAAAACCCAGCTGTGTTAGTTTTAATTAAACAGGGATCCCACTAATGTGCATTGCTTGCTGTTTGGGGTTTTAGGCTGGGTTTCTGTACAGCACTTTGAGATATCAGCTGATGTACGAAGGGCTATATAAATACATTTGATATGATTTAGTCTCACAGGGAAGGGTAGGACTTGTACTTTTATGGTTTTATGTATTGATTGATTACACGTATCAAAGCCTTTGCTGATTAACATTTACAGTCGCTTTTGTTGTTGGAAGAATCATGCCATGACAGAAAGATGTAGTAAAAGTGTAGAAAATAAAAAGTTGATTTTGAATTAGCAGTTGATTAATTGTTTAAAAATAAATAAAAAATTCTGGTTACTTGTCATTTGTTATTCATTAGGTAAGTTAGATGCCTGAAATCAAGTTTAAATTTAGGTGTACTGACTTCACGTTTCACATCATGGTTTTTATGTTCTGCAGGTTTAAGCTACTTACTTGAAAGACTGGGAAGTTTCACTTGAATGACCCTCTAAGTCTTAATTAAGAGTAGTGGGAAAACATGCTGTTACTCCAGTTGCACGTTTCACCACTGACCCTTCATCTTTCCAACCAAAAGATGAGAACAAACAAATGTTTGACATTTACAAAATGTATCAATTTGGATAATGTATACTGAACAAAAAATATAAACACAACATGCAATAATTTCAAAGATTTTGCAGAGTTACATTTCATATGAGGAAATCAGTCAATTGAAATACATGAATTTGGCCTTAATCTATGGATTTTACATTATTTGGAATACAGCTATGCATCTGTTGGTCATATACCTTTAAAAAAAAGGTGCCTCACAATGGGCCTCAGGATCTCGTCACGGTATTTTTTTGCATTCAAATTGCCATTGATAAAATGCAATAATCGTGTTAATTTGCTCATAGCTTATGCCTCCCCATTCAATAACCCCACCGCCTCTATTGGGCACTCTGTTCACAACGTTGACATCAGCAAACTGCTAGCCTACACAACGCCATACACATGGTCTTCGGTTGTGAGGTCGGTTAGATATACAGCTAAATTCTCTAAAACGGTGTTAGATGTGGCTTATGGTAGAAGAATGAACATTCAATTCTCAGGCAACAGCTCTGGTGGACATTCCTGCAGTCAGCATGCCAATTGTACGCTCCCTCAAAACTTGAAACATCTGTGGCATTGTGTTGTGAGACAAAACAGCACATTTTAGAGTGGCCTTTTATTGTCCCCAGCACATGGTGCACCTGCATAATGATCATGCTGTTGATTCAGATTCTTCATATGCCACACCTGTCAGGTGGATGGATTATCTTGGCAAAAGGAGAAGCGCTCACTAACAAGGATGTAAACAAATGTTAAAGTAAGCTTTTTGTGCATATGGAACATTTCTGGGATCTTTTATTTCAGCTCATGAAACACGAGACCAACACTGTACATGTTGCATTCATATTTTTTGTTCAGTGTCCTGTAGGTAGTTTGACCATATTGTCAATGTTAAGAAGCTATCTTATAACATGCTTTACCAAGAAAGCATCATGTGAAAGTGAAATGAAACATCGCCCCTAAAATAAATCTAAATAATGTGTTGGTGCATGTACTTAGTCTTGTCCATGTTAACGTACTGTGTTGGGAATATAATTGCCTACTATGCAGTTGGCCTTTAAGGTTGCAGATATGGGTGTGGTGGGGAGGCGTGTCCACCCCACAGGTGACATCTTGAATTGACTGCAGAGAGAGGTAGCATTGTTTGCTGTGTGCTAAGCGGGATTTGTAAGCCTCTTTCCTATCACAGTCCATTGTTTTGCTGAAAATTAGAGGCCTGGATGACACCAGTGTCGTGATAAGGAAACAAAACACTAAAGTGGAGTTCTTTAGCAAAACAGTCCTAAACAAACATCACTATGTTGTCATCCGGAGTCCCAAGTATTTATTTTCCAAGCTATAGCACACAGTATTTTACACACAGCAGGTTTTTAAAGGACTAAAAGGTTAAGTCTGCTCCATGTTTTCATTTTTGTCATCTAAAAAAATATTTCGATACTGGTGTTGTCCTGGCGCTAGTGAAAATATCTAGACATAGGTGTTGTCCTGGCGCTAGTGAAAATATCTAGACATAGGTGTTGTCCTGGCGCTAGTGAAAATATCTAGACATAGGTGTTGTCCTGGCGCTAGTGAAAATATCTAGACATAGGTGTTGTCCCGGTGCTAGTGAATATATCTAGACATAGGTGTTGTCCCGGCGCTAGTGAATATATCTAGACATAGGTGTTGTCCCGGCGCTAGTGAAAATATCTAGACATAGGTGTTGTCCCGGCGCTAGTAAAAATATCTAGACATAGGTGTTGTCCAATTTGTAAGTCGCTCTGGATAAGAGCGTCTGCTAAATGACTTAAATGTAAATGTAAATGTTGTCCCGGCGCTAGTGAAAATATCTAGATACAGGTGTTGTCCTGGCGCTAGTGAATATATCTAGACATAGGTGTTGTCCCGGCGCTAGTGAAAATATCTAGACATAGGTGTTGTCCCGGCCTAGTGAAAATATCTAGACATAGGTGTTGTCCCGGCGTGTATCTAAAATATCTAGACATAGGTGTTGTCCTAGTGAAAATATCTAGATACAGGTGTTGTCCTGGCGCTAGTGAAAATATCTAGACATAGCGCTAGTGAAAATATCTAGACATAGGTGTTGTCTAGTGAAAATATCTAGACATAGGTGTTGTCCTGGCGCTAGTGAAAATATCTAGACATAGGTGTTGTCCCGGCGCTAGTGAAAATATCTAGACATAGGTGTTGTCCCGGCGCTAGTGAAAATATCTAGACATAGGTGTTGTCCCGGCGCTAGTGAAAATATCTAGACATAGGTGTTGTCCTGGCGCTAGTGAAAATATCTAGACATAGGTGTTGTCCTGGCGCTAGTGAAAATATCTAGACATAGGTGTTGTGTCCATAGGTGTTGTGGCGCTAGTGAAAATAAAATATCCCGGCGCTAGTGAAAATATGTAGACATAGGTGTTGTCCCGGCGCTAGTGAAAATATCTAGACATAGGTGTTGTCCCGGCGCTAGTGAAAATATCTAGACATAGGTGTTGTCCTGGCGCTAGTGAAAATATCTAGACATAGGTGTTGTCCTGGCGCTAGTAAAATTATCTAGACATAGGTGTTGTCCTGGCGCTAGTGAAAATATCTAGACATAGGTGTTGTCCTGGCGCTAGTAAAAATATCTAGACATAGGTGTTGTCCTGGCGCTAGTGAAAATATCTAGACACAGGTGTTGTCCCGGCGCTAGTGAAAATATCTAGACATAGGTGTTGTCCCGGCGCTAGTGAAAATATCTAGACACAGCGCAGGGGAATGTGGCCCATTGTGTCTTTTCTGTTGGATTATTGCTTTTAAATTTAGATCTCGTTGGATTACCTTTTTTTTTTTTTTGGGGGGGCTTCCTTTGGGTTACAAACATTTATTTGGTCTTGGACTTCCATTTAAGGACTCACACTCTCAACCAAAGGTTCTGGTAGGACTAAGGTTTCAAACTGAGACTGTTGGCTCTGACAGGACTGTACTATCTTATTGTTGATTAATTCTTTTGTTGTTCATGCTGAACTGTCCTATCAACACGTCACAAGCTAACTTTATTTTTTAGCAATGTTAGCTAGCAATCCAGCTATCTGAAATCTTATTGGTTGAAGAATTGGTCAGACTTTAAATGCACTTGAACACAATCATGGCAGACTTACGACTTCCCACGAGCACATGAATGCCCCATATTCAAATGTTTGTTAGGTTGGCATGATCATTTTGACAGACAATTCATAGACAGTCCATGTATGGTGTGAATTCTTAACCAACACACAGATTTACAACCGTTCATATTTTCATCAAAACGAAAGCAGGACCAAGGCACTCTGAAAATAATTAATTAAAATGCCTTTATTTGTACGGCATGTTAAATGAAAACAAAGATTAAACTCAGACGCGTTTCGGCTGCATGGCCTTAGTCAGGGAGTACAAAGATTTGATAATGCATGTCATTTGAACAGCATTTTCCAATCAAACCTGATTTGAAGAGGGTTACAGAATTAATTGGACAACACCTAGTAAAAATTATACATATTAAAAAGTACTATAAAAATTATAAAAATGAAAATCAAGGCTAGAAGGATCAGAAGTCATAGAAAAGTAGTTCCGCCTTTTTGACTGGGCAAAGTTGTAAGAATAGCAGAGCCGCCTAATTTATTGTACACTAGATCACAGCAAACATGTTCATATTTTCAATGTCCTTATTAATAAAGAACTGATCACAAGAAATGTTCTCAATGTCAAATAAAATAATAAAACTAGCTGTTCGAAGATTAATGTAGCAATTGTAAGTGTCTGTTATATAACAAAAAAATGTATCAATAAAAAAATTCAGTCCAGGTGATTTGGCCTGTGTTTGCGCTGGTGTGACTTCAGATGTGCCAGTCGTTTGAAGCTGAGTCCACACACAGAACAGCAGTACGGTCTCTCCCCAGTGTGGGTGCGCAGGTGCACTTTCAAAATGTCTGCCCGTGTGAAGCTCTTGTCACACATATTGCAGCAGTGGGGTTTCTCCTGCGTGTGAATGCGCTGATGCACCTTCAGGTTCCAGAGCCGACTGAACTTGTTCCCACAGATGGAGCAGCAGTAGGGCTTGTCTGTGGTCTGGCTGCACTTGTGCCTCTTCAGGTCGGAGAAGGAGGTGAAGCCCTTGCCGCAGTGGCTGCAGAGGTGGAGTCCCTTGGCCTGGTGGACCCTCTGGTGGACCTTGAGGTTGCAGGCCTGGGTGAAGGTCTTACCGCACTGGGTGCAGGAGTACGGAGGCCCAGACCCTGACTCTCTACCAGTTTTGTGTGTCTGCTTGTGGGCCTTGAGGGAACCAAAGTCTGGGAAGGTCATGGTACATTGATTGCAGGCATGACGCCTCCCCCCTACTCCTGTTACCTGCTCTTGTGAACGATCTCTGAGGTTTAAAGAGAGTCCAAAGTCGTCAGCGGCATCATACAGGCTCTCTGTGTTGTTGTGGGCTGAGCTTCCAGAGTGGATGGAGGATAGCCCCCTGTGGCCGGCTCTACTACCTGACTCTGGGACTCCATGTTCTGGGTACACGACACTGGAGTCCTGCAGGTACCCCTCCTCGTTGATCAACAGGCAGTTCAGGTCTCCCACCTTCGGGTGGGGAGATGGCATTGGCGACCCCACCTGCTCCCTCCGGCTCCGATGGGAGCGAGGCATGTGGGAGCGATGGTGATGGTCTCCCCCTCAGACCCCCCCAGGTCCACCTGGTAGCGACCTGCAACTCTGTAGCTCAGCCCCCCCAGACGAGACGGAGAACCAGGAAGCCTATCCAGCCCTTCCATGTCTAGAAGATGGTCGCCACTACCACTACTGCCGTAACCAGACTTCTCAAAGCCGACCCCCAGTTCCTCCATGCCGTAGCGGGGGCGGTAGAGAGGTTGGCTGGGGTCTCCCTCGGGGCCCGGTGGTTCAGGCCCCTGGTCTAGACCAGAAGCCCAGTCATCCTGGCACCGCTGTAGATCCTGCTGAATAAAACTCTTACTGGGCCCCGAGACGTCTGAACCATCGGCCCCTGAAAACACAGGGGACATGGGGCATTAGAAGCATTCATATTTAATACATTAGAATTACTAGAAACGGTAGTAGAGTAACTGTAATGTTAAATGTCTACTTACAGTTTCAAGTTGACTTTCCATGTATAATAATGAATACATTTGAAATGAAACAGCATACTATCAAAGTTACTCTTGTTATCATTCTCATCATCATAAAAAGTAGGTTATTGTCTGTGTTATATTTGTGGTAAACTCCTCAACTCACCATCCAGGCAGACGCCCCATCTCTCCTGTAGCTCAGTGTTGTGGAGAGGCTCCTCTTTCAGCAGGCTGTCCAGCTTCTGACCTCCGACCTCTGTGGACTGGTAGAGCAAATTATTCTGACTAAATAATGGATAAACTGACAGTGATTGAATAGAGCTGACATGATGGTTCTATATTCACAATTCTCCTCTGGTACCCCCAGACATCTCATAACTTTGTCGTAGCCCTGAACTAACATACTTGATTCAAGTAGTGAAGGACTTGATGATTTGTTGACAAGTTGAATGAAGTGTTTAAGTTCTGGAACAGTTCAAATATGAGGAGAGGTTTGAAAATGGCTGCCCTATTCTTTGTGACAGACAATCTGTTATGTACAACATATTTCCACCTGAACATTCTGTAACATCACACCCCCCACAGGTATTTAGTCAGTCCCCTGCCTACCTCAGAGATTTTCCTAGGGCTGGTGGCCTCAGTCTCCTCCAGATCATTTAAGGCTGTTTCCCTGGCCACGCCCCCACAGCTGCTCCACTCCTCCCCTGATACCTTCTCCTGCTTCAGGCCACGCCCACTCTCCACACCTGGCCACAGGTAAACAAAGAGAACGTTTCATTTGGAGTAAAAGGTAAGTAACATTGTGGATAATAGAGTCTCCTCACATCAGATGAAGGAAAGGAAACATCTTATTAAGATGCCACCACCACCCATGACTGACTCCTTTCTTAAACCAATACTGTCTGATCAGTGATCACCAAAGTATAAAAGGTACACATTACAGCAGCCCCACTTCAGAGTGATTCTATATTTTTCACAGGAGGTTGGGGGCACTCTAATTGGGAAGGACGGGCTCATAGTAATGGCTGGAGCAGAATCAATGGAATGGTATCAAATACTTCAAACATGGTTTCCATGAGTTTGATGTCATTCCATTTACTCCGTTCCAGCCATTATTATGAGCCTCCACTGATTGTATGCATGTACAGTACCAGTCAAAAGATTGGACACACCTACTCATTCAAGGGTTTTTCTTTATTTGTACAATTTTCTACATTGTAGAATAATAGTGAAGACATCAAAACTATGAAGAAACACATATGAAATAATGTAACCAAAAAAAAGTGTTAAAGAAAACAAAATATGTTTTATATTTGAGATTCTTCAAAGTTGCCACCCTTCGCCTTGATAACAGCTTTGAACAGTCTTGGCATTCTCTCAACCAGCGGGGCGGCAGGGTAGCCTAGTGGTTAGAGCGTTGGACTAGTAACCGAAAGGTTGCAAGTTCAAATCCCCAAGCTGACAAGGTACAAATCTGTCGTTCTGCCCCTGAACAGGCAGTTAACCCACTGAAAATAAGAATTTGTTGTTAACTGACTTGCCTAGTAAAATAAAGGTAAAGTTAAAAACCTGGAATGCTTTTCCAACAGTCCTGTAGGAGTTCCCACATATGCTGAGCACTTGTTGGCTGCTTTCCTTTATTCTGTGGTCCAATTCATCCAAAACAATCTCAATTGGGTTGAGGTCGGGTGATTGTGGAGTCCAGGTCATCTGATGCAGCACTCCATCACTCTCCTTCTTGGTCAAATAGCCCTTACACAGCCTGGAGGTATATTGGGGTCATTGTCCCAATAATAAGCGCAAACCAGATGTCATATCGCTGATGGCATATTGCTGGTAGCCACACTGGTTAACTGTGCCTTGAATTCTAAATAAATCACAGACTGCGTCACCAGCAAAGCACCCCCACACATCACACCACCTCCTCCATGCATGGAACCACATATGCGGAGATCATCTGTTCACCTACTCTGTGTCTCACGAAGACATGGCGGTTGGAACCAAAATCTAATTTGGACTCATCAGACCAAAGGACAGACTTCCATCGATCTAATGTTCATTACTTGTGTTTCTTGGCCCAAGCAAGTCTTCTTATTATCGCTGTCCTTTAGTAGTGGTTCCCTTGTGGCAATTTGACCATGAATTCGCCGACGAGTAGGTAAACCACCACTACTCCCTGTCAGGAAGTCCAGGATCCAGTTGTAGAAGGAGGTGTTTGGTCCCAGGGTCCTTAGATTAGTGATGTGCTTTGTGGGCACTATGGCGTTGAATGCTGAGCTGTAGTCAATGAACAGCATTCTCACATAGGATGTTCCTTTTGTCCAGGTGGGAAAGGGCAGTGTGGATTGTGATTGCATCATCTGTGGATCTGCTGGGGTGGTATGCAAATTGGAGTGGGTCTAGGGTTTCCGGCATGATGGTGTTGATGTGAGCCATGACCAGCCTTTAAAAGCACTTCATGGCTACAGACGTAAGTGCTACGGGCGCTAATAATTTAAGCAAGTTACCTTCCATTTCTTGGGCACAGGGACTATGGTGGTCTGTTTGAAACATGTAGGTATTACAGACTCGGTCAGGGAGAGGTTGGAAGTGTCAGTGAAGATACTTGCCAGTTGGTCCGCGTCCTGGTAATCCGTCTGGCCCAGCGAGTTTGTGAATGTTGACCTTTTTAAAGGTCTTGCTAACATCAGCTACGGACAGCGTGATCACACAGTCGTCCGGAACAGCTGGTGCTCTCATTCATGCTTCAGTGTTGCTTGCCTCGAAGCGAGCAGATAGGCATTTAGCTTGTGGCTGGGTTTCCCCTTGTAGTCCGTAATATTTTTCAAGCCCTGCCACATCTGACGAGCGTCAGAGCCGGTGTAGTAGGATTCAATCATAGTCCTGTATTGACGCTTTGTCTGTTCGATGGTTTGTCTGAGGGCATAGTGAGATTTCTTATAAGCATCCGGATTAGTGTCCCACTCCTTGAAAGCGGCAGCTCTAGCCTTAAGCTTGGTGCGGATGTTGCCTGTAATTCATGGCTTCTGGTTGGGGAATGTATGTATGGTCACTGTGTGGACGACATAGTCGATGCACTTATTGATGAAGCCGGTGACTGAGGTGGTATACTCCTCAATGCCATTGGATGAATCATGGGACATATTCCAGTCTTTGCTAGCAAAACAGTCCTGTAGCGTAGCATCCTTGTCATCTAACTTTTCGTATTGAGCGAGTCACTGATTCTTCCTGCTTTAGCTTATAAGCAGGAATCAGGAGGATAGAAATATGGTCAGATTTGCCAAATGGAGGGAGAGCTTTGTATGCGTCTCTGTATGTGGAGTAAAGGTGGTCTAGAGTTTATTTCCCTCTCCTTGCACATGTGACATGCTGGTAGAAATGAGGTAAAACGGATTTAAGTTTGCCTGCATTAAAGTCCCCGGCCACTAGGAGCGCTGCTTCTGGGTGAGCATTGTCGTGTTTGCTTATGGCCTTACACAGCTCGTTGAGTGCGGTCTTAGTGCCAGCATCGGTTTGTGGTGGTAAATAGACGGCAACAAATAATATAGATGACAACTTTCTTGGTAGATAATGTGGTATACAGCTTATCATGAGGTATTCTAGCTATGTCGAGAAATACCTTGAGAATTCTTTAATATTTGACATCGTGCACCAGTAGTTGACAAATAGCCCTAGACCCCCGCCCCTCGTCTTCCCAGACATAGCTGCTTTGTCCTGCCAATGCATGGAGAAGCCAGTCAGCTCTAAATTATCTGTGTCGTCGTTCAGCCATGTCTCAATGAAACATAAAATATCACAGTTTTTAATGTCAGGATAGTCTTAAGATCATCCAGTTTGAATTCAAATGATTGCATGTTGGCCAATAATACTGAGGGTAGTGGTGGTTTACCTACTTGTCTGCGAATTCATGGTCAAATTGCTGCAAAAAGAAACAGTACTAAAGGACACCAATAAGAAGAAGAGACTTGCTTGGGCAAAGAAACACAAGCAATGGACATTAGACTGGTGGAAATCTGCTCTTTGGTCTGATGAGTCCAAATTTGAGTGTTTTGGTTCCAACCGCAGTGTCTTTGTAAGACGCGGAGTAGGTGAATGGATGATCTCCGCATGTGTGCTTCCCACCGTGAAGCATGGAGGAGGTGGTATGATGGTGCTTTGCTGGTGACACTGTCTGTGATTAATTTAGAAAGGGCTATTTGACCAAGAAGGAGAGTGATGGAGTGCTGCATCAGATAACCTGGCCTACACAATCACCCGACCTCAACCCAATAGAAATAGTTTAGGATGATTTGAACCGTAGAGTGAAGGTAAATTAGCCAACAAGTGCTCACCACACGTGGGAACTCCTTCAAGACTGTTGGAAAAGCATTCCAGGTGAAGCTGGTTGAGAGAATACCAAGAGTGTGCAAAGCTGTCATCAAGGCAAAGGGTGGCTACTTTGAAGAATCTCAAATATAAAATATTTTGTGATTTGTTTAACACTTTTTTGGTTACTACATGATTCCATGTGTGTTATTTCATAGTTTTGGTGTCTTCACTATCATGCAAAAATGTTGAAAACAGTTAAAGAAATAAAGAAAAACCCATAAATGAGTAGGAGTGTCCAAACTTTTGACTGGTACTGTATGTATGTATGTATATAGTATACATACATACATACATACATACATACATACATACATATTGATTTGCAACCCCATTTTTCCCTCAGAACAGCATTAATTTGTCTGGGGCATGGACTCTAGAAGGTGTTGAAAGATTTCCACAGGGATGCTGGCCCATGTTGACTCCAATGCATCCCACAGTTGTGTGAAGTTAGCTGGATGTCCTTTGGGTGGTGGACCATTCTTGATACACATGGGAAACTGTTGAGCATGAAAAACTCAGCAGCATTGCAGTTCTGGACACACTCAAACCAGTGCGCCTGGCACCTACTACCATACCCATCAAAGGCACTTCAATATTTTGTCTTGCCCATTCACCCTCTGAATGGCACACATACACAATCCATGTCTCAAGGCTTAAAAATTCATATTTAACCTGTCTCACCCCCTTCATATACATTTAAAGTGGATTTAATACGTGACATTAATTAGGGGAAATAGCTTTCACCTGGTTAGTCGGTCATGGAAAGAGCAGGTGTTCCTAATGTTTTGTATATTGTAGATATGTGTTTTGATGTCTCTCTTTTCACCTGTCTGTGAGGTTCCAGAGCTTCTCTCCTTGGCTTCCTCGTCAGCTCTTCCACAGTCTGCACACTTCCCCCCTCCGGTCTCCCTCTCTGTCCCTGCGTCTGTTCTCCGACCACTGTAGCCGCTTCTTCAGCGACTCGAGCTGCTCCCGGCTGCGGGACATCTCCTTCAGGAAGCTATCGTCCACCAGCCTTGTGATCTCGTACATAGCAGCCTTGAATACCGTCTCCATGACTCCGGAGAGCTGAGACTGGAAGGTTACGATGGCTTCAGACATCATAGCAAATTGTCTATGTGTAGCTAGGTACAGTTACGAGTTCATAACATTTAGGTACTTTTGTTTCGGTGGGTCAGTGTTACGATCCAGCTCAGCAAAAGGCTAGGAAGCTAGCTAGCTACCGTTAGCAGGCTAGCTACTGTTGGATGTTGTCTCTTTCAATGACGGTTCTAATAACAAGTTTAATATTTTCGAGATATAAGATGTAGCATTTACTGTATGAGGATATTCGAACAAAGAAATACCATAGGCATTGAAAGAACGCAAGCTCATGGCAGTTAGGTAACTAACGTTTGATAGGTACAGAGCCAACACCAAAATCACAGATAGAACAATGAGACAGACATTTCACCGGATGTATAAAATGTAAAGCATCCGCTTTCCATTCACTACCACATATGGTAGTGACAGGAAATCTACTGGCCGTGAGTGGGAGAATATGGAACGATATTTTGCTTGATCTCAAAACAATTTTCTGTTCCCCAAACTATTATATGTTATGAGCAGAGTGTACCATGTGCGAAAGTTTTTTTAAATGACGTTGTTTACAAGGAACGTCAAGGCGAGGAGGGGGGGAAATATGCAGATAAATGCTAGAACGCGCCAATAGGATCTTGCTAGTTCGTGATTGGCTCTGCCCACCTCTTTCATTGTTATGCCCACTATTACTAATTTGTTCCCATTGGAAACAACAGGCTGGGTCTATCTTGGTCTAGTTATAACAAATCTTTGCTGAAGTCATTCCCAAAAAACAATAGCACTTCCGGAAACAAACCTACGGATCTGGTAGTGGGACAATCCACACTACGCTCCTCTCTGGAGAGACGTCTTTATTTGAGCAAAACCTTTGCATGTTCTCACGTTGACTGTAAAAAAGGTTGAACATATAATCCGGCTATTTTTATAAAATTGTGTAAAATATTTACAGGAAATCTACACATCATTCAGTGCGTCACACAAAGCACTGTGTGCCGTGTCCATAGAATAAGAAGCCATGTTCTGATCAATCCTGTACGTTATATTCTAAATAATAATCGATTGTACATGTACATGAGTGTTGGTTGAAGATGTCTGCCACCCACATGTCGAACGAAGGGTTTCAAATTCAGTTCGCCTCTGTTATGGAGAGTGTATTGAATACTGCAGTCACCGAGACAATTAAACTTTTCGAAACAACTATTGAGGAACTGCGAGCCGAAATATCCAGAATAAAAAAGAGAACAAGGAACCTCAAATCGAGGCGTCGATCCCATGAAATAACGAAGAGATGGACCGGTGAAAGTGAACGCCAAAACCACAGAGCCCAGACCGAGTCAAAGTGCAACACGTATCGGAAAATGTGACATCGGCGTTCAATGCGGTGAGTTGAAAACGTTATCCACTGTTGCTAACTATCTATCTACGTTCTAATTACTCACCCATGATCACACATCCTGATAATTAGCTCGCTGAGCATGTAGAATCACAGCTAATTTTTCCAAAACTACTTCATGTAGCTACGTTTAATTTGTATAGACTACAATATTAGGCAGAACATATCGTTTTGAGAGTTGTAGTCTATACTATTATGCATTCATAAATGACTGATAAGAGATCCTTCATAACCTACGGATTTATATGTCACCCAAAATGATAGGGATGTTGCAACCATAGAAATAGATAAAATAGAACTTACTTGGAACCTCAAAAACTGGCAATTTGACGGGATTCTATTTGTATGGTTGCAACACAGGATGTGAAATGTTCTGTCACATCAGTTGGTTTGTAAACTTTAACTCAGCGTGTTTTTTGTGCCTTTTATCCTATGTACAACTATCTTCTGGTCTGGTATTTTCAGTTCTGACAAAGCAGGCTTTACCTCGGGCTGGGGAGCAGCACCTGCGGGAGGAGGACCAGGGGACTGAGCTGCACTGTGGAGCGTATAACAAAGAGGGCAACCCACAGATGGCCTTTGTTCTGATCAAACAGGAGGTCGACTGGGTAAGACAGGCTTGTAGCCTGAGTCCCCAGCTAGTCTTAGTCCCAGATCTGTTTGTACTGTCTTGTCAATTCATCCACCTCTCTATACCCAACCTGTTGTTGGTGAACCCAGAAAAAAAGAGAAACCTTCACACTGCGCTTGCTAGTATCACTTGTTCATTTAAGCTTATGTACATCGGCCTCACAGTCTTTGTCAGAGTTTTCAATGACCCTAAGCTTTTGTGGTTGATTGTGCCATTGCCCCCCCCCCCATCATCAGGAGGCAGACTATTCTGATGACTACTCCCCTGGGTACATACTGCTGAAGAAGGAGGGGGCAGGTCCCCCGACTCTGGTCCGCAGACAACCTCTCAGAGAGTTACCAGGCAGAGGTAGGAACTAGGGAGACCTGCTTCTGAATCACACATCTTATTACAATGTATTAAACAGTATTGGAATGAGAACCAGGCTCTAATAATATCTATAATTATCTCTCCACTGTTATTCTCTCTGTCTTTTGTTCTTTCTCTGTCTCTCTCTGCATCTCTCGCTTTCCACTATCCCCGCCACCTTTCTCCTTCCTGTCCCTCTGTAGCCCTGGTCCCTCCTGGAGCCGTCAGGGCCCTGATCAACCGTTACACCCAGGAAAGGCCTCCCACCACCCAGTCTACCCCAGGAGCCGCAGCGGCCGTCCTCCAGGGAGATCCAGACACCCAGGAGGCCCCCCAGGCTCTCAGCCCATCCCAGCCCAGGACCAGAGAAGTTACCAGTGCCAGTGCAGGCCAGGCCCCTGGAGCAGAACAGCAGTCACTGGTAATACCAGCAGCAGAGTCTCCCATCAACATTACACCAGACAGCATCTTCTCAATCAGCAGCCACTATCCAGTCTACATCACCTGTCCTGTCTGCTGTATTGGTCCAGTCCACGGTAACTACTCTGTCAAAAGAAACTGTCCAGTCGACCGTAACGGTGAAGTCGACAGCAGCAGCGTCAGAGCGCCTGCCACCTGTCCTCTCCGGGTTACCCAGAACCCCTCATCAGGATACACAGCCCAGCCCCGTACCCCCTCGTCCACCCCAATCATCACCATCACAGTCCTTCACAGATGTTCTACCTGTAGCTCGTCCAATAGCAGTGCCCTCAACACAACCAGCTAGGCCTACAGGACCACCGGTCGCACCACCAACACAACCGCAACCGCCTACAGTTTTGGAGCAGTTGGGTGTTGCCATGGCAACATCGCTAACACCACCGGTCCAGTCCGCTCCTTCTCCAACTGTGTTGATAGAACCTGCCGGCCCCCCTGAGAAGCAGGGGTCGTTGGTCACTGATCATGTGCAACGCTCCCCCACTGTGCCACGACCGAAGTCACCTGCTTTCCCAGAGAGGATGTCTGATGAAGCTCCTCCTCAGCTGTCAGACCCTGCTGTAACTACACCCTCACCCTCTTGCCCCTTTCAAATGTCTAAGACACAGTTTTTAGCTCAGTTGTCAGTAGTACCCCAAGTACGCGCCCTGCCGTGGTTGGAGGAAGAGGAGGAGGAAAAATGGGGGGGAGGAAGATGAAGGGCAGAAAGATGAGGGCTTTCTTCCCTCCCTGCCACGTCTACGGAAGCTATGACAACCAGGTCTGTCGCTACGGAGACAACCCCCGCCGGCAAGAAAAAGGAGGAGATTGTTGTCCAGGTAGGTGGTGGCAGAAAGTCAAGTCAACGTGAAGCGCTCCTCTCTGGTCTCCGCCTCCGCTTAAGGCCCTGCCCCCAGAACAGTACTCCATCTCCAGTGGTTGCTAAGAAACCCAGAGAAGAGAGAACCGCACACCGGTACCATACCAGCTCCAACAGACTCCCCAGGCTCCACCGAAACGTCTCGCCAAAAAAACAGTTTTAAAATGTTTTACCAAGAACCAGTGTGCAGACTGCGGTCGTGTCCTGAGCAGCGCCGCTTCTTTAGAGAGTCACGCCTTTCTCCACACGGGAAGCGCCCGTTCGCCTGCTCTGCCTGCGGCAAGGACTTCCCCGACCTCAAGGGCCTCAACCGCCATGCCCGCGTCCACGGTGATCAGCGGGGCCACCAGTGTCCGCAGTGCAGCAAGACCTTTGTCTACCGCTTCGGCCTGACCAAGCACGAGCAGATGGTCCACAGCGGCGTGCGCCCGTTCATCTGCCCGATCTGTGACAAACGCTTCGTCATCCGGCGCGACATGGAGACGCATCTCCGCGTTCACACTGGAGAGAAACCGTTTGCCTGCTCCCTCTGTGTGAAGCGGTTCAAGAGGCGTGTGGAGCTGAATGTTCACCTGAGGTGGCATAACGGGGAGAAGAGACACTGGTGCTCGTACTGCGGGAAGGTCTTTCTGGATTACAATAATCTGAAGAGGCACAAACTGGTCCACACTGGGGAGAAACCTTACACCTGCTCTGAGTGTGGCAAGCACTTCAAACAGACTGGCCATCTGAAGAAACACCTGAAGACAATACACAAAGACAGATAGAGAGGACAGGGGGACGAGCCTTTAATGGCACCCTATTCCCTATATAGTGCACTATGCAGGCTCTGGTCAAAAGTAGTGCACTATATATATATATAAGAATAGGGTGTATAGAGGGGATTAATGGACATTCTCCATTTGTCAGTTCAAAACCCAGCCATATAGGTTTTAATGGGATATTGTGTGTAGTTGGTGAGGAAAAAAATACATTTAATCCTTTTTTAATTGAATCTTGAATTCTCACAGTGATTAATGACGCAGGGATCTCAATCTATTCTCACAGTGACCGGGAAGGACATGTTATTTTATGTTTTTCTGTACTGATTGATTACAAGAGTCAACGCTTTGGTTGTGTAAACATTTGGGGCTACTTTTGTTGTTTGAAAGGTTCATGCTGCGAGAGAATGACGTTCCTAAGTGATAGCGTAGTGTAAAAAAAGAACGACGTAGCTAAGTGATGACGTAGCGTAAAAAAAGAACGATGTTCCTAAGTGATAGCGTAGCGTAAAAAAAGAACGACAGCTAAGTGATAGCGTAGCGTAAAAAAAGAACGACGTAGCTAAGTGATGACGTAGCGTAAAAAAAGAACGACGTAGCTAGTGATGACGTAGCGTAAAAAAAACGACGTAGCTAGTGATGACGTAGCGTAAAAAAAGAACGACGTAGCTAAGTGATAGCGTAGCGTAAAAAAGGAGAAAAATGTTGAATTTACATTTATTGTATTTAAAACAAAATCTGATTATTTGTACATTTTGTTTATTAAGAAGTTGTTATGCCGAAAAGCAAGGTTATATTTAGTTTTATCGCGGTCACGCACATTATGGTTTTATGGTCAACAGGTTTCAACTAGTTTCATTTAAATTTGTTTCATGTTCTGTGCTATCGCCGCACTTTGGATCAATGATGTTCCTCATGGTTGGTTTAATGGATCATTTATAGAATGGTGTGGGCTGATTAGATTTAGGCCTAGCCCTAAAAGATAGCTTTAATTTTATTCTAGGGTTTAACCTATCCAGTGCTGTTGAACGTTTAAACCAGACATTTTTTCATTTTTTTTATTTCACCTTTATTTAACCAGGTAGGCTAGTTGAGAACAAGTTCTCATTTACAACTGCGACCTGGCCAAGATAAAGCATAGCAATTGGAAACATAGAACAACACAGAGTTACACATGGAATAAACAAAACATAGTCAATAATATAGTAGGACAAAAGAAAACAAAAAGTCTATATACAGTGAGTGCAGATGAGGTAAGTTAAGGAAATAAATAGGCCATGGTGGCGAAGTAATTACAATATAGCAATTAAACACTGGAATGGTAGATGTGCAGAAGATGAATGTGCAGGTAGAGATACTGGGGTGCAAAGGAGCTAAATAAATAAATAAATACAGTATGGGGATGAGGTAGGACAAGACTTGTTTTAATAATTTTTCTGAGCTATTAGATATGCTTGGGAGGGTGCACTGTCTCAGCGTCCAGGCACATGTTGGGCCCAACACTATCTAGGATAGGCACTCTATGACATTGCAATATCAGATTTGCTACTTACACTGAAAATAAATCTGTCTCATCTCTCTAGGTCAGTTAGCAAGAACCAATTAAAGTTCATATTTTGGTTTGGCTATTGTGCTTCTATGTTGAAAGGTATTATTTCTCATATCAACTAATGACAGTTGGACATCTACAGTGTTTTCAGAAAGTATTCATACGCCTTGACTTATTCCACAGTTTGTTGTGTTAAAGCCTGAATTCAAAATGGCTTAAATGTTGATTGTTTTTTCACCTATCTACACACAATACCCCATAATGACAAAGTGATAACATTGTTTTCGATTTTTAGGCAAATTTTGTGAAAATCTAATACATAAATAACTCATTTACATAAGTATTCACACCCCTGAGTCAATACATTATTATAATCACCTTTGGCAGTGATTACAACTGTGGGTCTTTCTGGGTAAGTCTCTAAGAGCTTTGCACAGCTGGATTGTACAATATTTGCACATTTATTATTTTCAAAATTCTTCAAGCTCTGTCAAGCTGATTGTTGATCATTGCTAGACAGCCGTTTTCAAGTCTTGCCATAGATTTTCATGTAGATTTAAGAACATTCAATGTCGTCTTGGTAAGCAACTCCAGTGTGTTTTAGGTTATTGTCCTGCCGAGAGCAGAATTTGTCTAAAAGTGTCTATTGGAAAGCAGAAAACTAGGTTTTTGTCAAGGATTTTGCCTGTGTTTAGCTCTATTCCATTTATTTTTATCCTAAAAAACTCCCAAGTCCTTGCCGATGACGAGCATACCCATAACGTGATGAAGCTACCACCATGCTTGAAAATATGAAGAGTGGTACTCAGTGATGAGTTGTTTCGGGATTTGCCCCAAACATAGGGCTTTGTATTCAGGACAAATACAGTTTTGTAATATTTTTTTCTTTACAGGTTTCCTTTTCACTCTGTCATTTAGGTTAGTATTGTGGAGTAACTACAACATTGTTGATCCATCCTCAGTTTTCTCCTTTCACAGCCATTAAACTATGTAACTGTTTTAAAGTCACCATTGCTGTTTCCTTCCTCTCCAGCAACTGAGTTAGGAAGGATGCCTGTATCTTATCAGGGTCACCAGGGTCTAGCCTACGCATGTTATTCTTGTTCATATATGGTGACAAATAAAATACAAAAAAATCATGCCAAACAGAAAGTATTCAAACATTGAAAAACCCAGATTGTATTATAAGAAAGCTCAAGAAATTGTGTTTTAACCCAAATTTGATGTCGTGTTCACGTGCTAGTCGGAACTAGGAAATCCTGAAATGTTCTAACTGGTTGAAGTTAATCACAGGCTGTGATCAACGAATTAGCAAGTCTCAAATGTCGGAGTTTCCTAGTTCCGACTGGCATGTGAATGTGGCATAACCCCTTTTTTTGGCACTAGTGTACTTCCATATATATTTCACATTCAGTTTTGAAACTGGTACCAGGTTACCTTCTGATAAGGCTTATGGGCGTTTGTTTGTAGAGCAAAACAACAGAAATGTCTGAGAGTCTCACCGTTTGATGGTGGATCATATTAGTTTGTAGCAGTGGAGGCTCCTCAGTGAAATACATTTTAAATTGTAAAACATAAAAAAATATGTATTTTTTAGATAAAACTATACTAAATATAATCACATCACCAAATAATTGATTAACACACACTATTTTGCAAATAAGGTCTACAGTAGCCTCGAGCAGTCTGTCGGGTCGCACATGATGTAGCCAGACAGCTTGTTTCCGTTGTAGTGGAAATTTCCTGTATTTACCAAATCATGAGAACAAACCACACATAAGTCAGAGTTATCATAAAGTACATCTTTAATTATATGAGCTCCATCACAACCCTGTGACTCTCAGATCAATTCAGTGTCTATAAATGAATTCTCTGAGAGTCCTTACACACTGCAACTGAGATCCTTTATAGCAAAGACACACATAGCCAGACAGCATTGGCTATAAATTATCGTTCAGCTTTGTCTCCTAAACTATGTTCTCACCTCGCTCTCAGGACCATAAAATAAATCCTCATATCAACAGGCATATATCAAATACACCCCTCCTTGACAAGATCACAGAGACACAGTGACTGGCACACAGACATTGTGGAGCCAAGAGATAATTGATTTAAAAGACATGTTTACCTATGAAGACAAGCTTGACCCCTCCCCTCTCTGCGGCCCAAGTAACTTACCCCATGACAGAGAACAGATAACTGAAACCGGCCAACAGTATTATACAAAAATAGACATTCTGATGAGAAGTAACTCACAAGCATATAATGAAATTAAAACATCTTATCTATGTTACCCAACTAATTCTGATTATTCCCCAACACTATCCTCTGGGTACATTGACTTCAATACAAAACCTAGGAGGCTCATGGTTCTTACCCCCTACCATAGACTTACACAGTAATTATGACAACTTCCGGAGGACGTCCTCCAACCTATCACTGCTCTTGCAGCATGTTGTCCACCCAATTAAAGGATCCGATAATAAATCTAGTACTGAAAGCATAAGCTACAGCTAGCTAGCACTGCAGTGCATAAAATGTTGTGTATAGTTGACTCAAAGAGAGAGAAAGACAGTAGTTGAACAGTTTTGAACAAATTAATTAATTCCAAAATGAAGGAGAAGCAAGAGATACATAGAGAGTAATTGTTTTAAGTTTCACTTAGCTTGCAAATGCAGCAAGCTAGATTAGCTTACTGAATGGCGGATGCTATGTTAGCTAGCTGGCTATGACTTTAACACAACACTGGAACTCTTCCCCAAGTCAAGGTCAGATTTTGGTGTTACTAATGTATTGCCACCGAGGCCCGCCGGAGCGCATAGATGTGAGAAGGAATACAACATGGCTGCTATGAATGTGAACCATGTGATCAGGGGTGTATTCATTCAGCCGATTCTGTTGAAAAACGTTTCTTAAATGGAAGCAAATGGAACAAAACGGGGATAAACATACCTGAATTTGTCCAATAGAAAATGTTGTTTGCAAATGTTGGACTAATGATAGGGAAAATGTTAGTATCATGTAGAGTCGTGGCCAAAAGTTTTGAGAATGACACAAAAATTAATTTTCACAAAGTTTGCTGCTTCAGTGTCTTTAGATATTTTTGTCAGTTGTTACTATGGAATACTGAAGTATAATTACAAGCATTTCATAAGTGTCAACAGCTTTTATTGAGAATTACATGAAGATGATGCAAAGAGTCAATATTTGCAGTGTTGATCCTTATTTTTCAAGACCTCTGCAATCCACGCTGGCATGCTGTCAATTAACTTCTGGGCCACTGATGGCAGCCCATTCTTGCATAATCAATGCTTGGAGTTTGTCAGAATATGTGGGTTTTTGTTTGTCCACCTGCCTCTTGAGGATTGACCACAAATTCTCAATGGGATTAAGGTCTGGGAGTTTCCTGGCCATGGATTCAAAATATCGATGTTTTGTTCCCCGAGCCACTTAGTTATCACTTTTGCCTTATGGCAAGGAGCTCCATTATCCTGGAAAAGGCATTGTTCGTCACCAAACTGTTCCTGGATGGTTGGGTGAAGTTGCTCTCGGAGGATGTATTGGTACCATTCTTTATTCATGGCTGTGTTCTTAGGAAAAATTGTGAGTTAGCCCACTCCCTTGGCTGAGAAGCAACCCCACACATGAATGGTCTCAGGATGCTTTACTGTTGGCATGACACAGGTCTGATGGTAGAGCTCACCTTGTCTTCTCCAGACAAGCTTTATTCCGGATGCCCCAAACAATCAGAAAGGGGATTCATCAGAGAAAATGACTTTACCCCAGTCCTCAGCAGTCCAATCCCTGTACCTTTTGCAGAATATCAGTCTGTCCCTGATGTTTTTCCTAGAGAGAAGTGGCTTCTTTGCTACCCTTTTTGACACCAGGCCATCCTCCAAAGGTCATTCGGCTCACTGTGCGTGCAGATGCACTCTCACCTGCCTGCTGCAATTCCTGATCAAGCTCTGTACTGTTGGTGCCCCGATCCCGCAGCTGAATCAACTTTAAGAGATGTTCCCAGCGCTTGCTGGACTTTCTTGGGTGCCCTGACAACAACAATTGAACCGCTCTTCTTGAAGTTATTGGTGATCCGATAAATGGTTGATTCAGGTGCAATCTTACTGGCAGCATTATCCTTGCCTGTGAAGCCCTTTTTGTGCAAAGCAATAATGACGGCACATGTTTCCTTGCAGGTAACCATGGTTGACAGAGGATGAACAATGATTCCAAGTACCACCCTCCCTTTTGAAGCTTCCAGTCTGTTATTAAAACTCAATCAGCATGACATAGTGATCTCTAGCCCTGTCCTCCTCAAAACTCACACCTGTGTTAACAAGAGAATCACTGACATGAGGTCAGCTGGTTCTTTTGTGGCAGGGCAGAAATGCAGTGGAAATGTTTTTTGGGGATTCAGTTAATTTGCATGGCAAAGAGGGACTTTGCAATTAATTGCCATTCATCTGATCACTCTTCATAGCATTCTGGAGTATTTGCAAATTGCCGACATACAAACTGAGGCAGCAGACTGTGATAATTAATATTTGTGTCATTCTCAAAACTTTTGGCCACGACCGTAGTAGCCTAAACCTATCGCTGTTACATGAACTGGGTGAATGAAATATGAATGACAGTTATCAAATATGTTGTAATAGAAATAAGGCCATCTCGTCTTCAACGGCATGGACCGCCACTGGTTTGTAGCCCAAACTGTTTGGACGCTACAAATGTTTTGGTGAGAAGACCGATTTTTGGGATGTCTGCTGGTCTGAAAAACACCCCTGTAGGTGTTACCTTCCATCACACATGAGGAATGGCGACATCGGCAGATTGACAAGCAGACCATGCAAAAAACACATATCTTTAGTTTAAACAGATGGATTTTGATGGGGATTTCTTTATTATGCCAATTATGCTGCTGCTCCCTTGGGGTGGGATGTGTGCAGTCAAAGCATTATTTACTCTAAACTGTGTCCTAAACTGTGTCCTGAGCACTAAACTACTAGTCTAGTCAAGCAGACTGACCACTATCTAGTTTCACTGATATGTGAAATCAGACCGGTTTCACATTGCTACTAAACTACCTCAGGTTATTTGTCTTGTTATAATACAGAGTCAGTAGGAAAGCAGAGATGTTTTATTCATGACAGATGTAAACTAAAGACTTACATTATGCTACAAAAATGAAAACATCTTACAGTGCAAATAACACGTTGAGAAAGTGCCTAGAGAGAGAGAGAGACTGTTGGCAGTTTTTTTTACAAAAGAGACATTCATTTTCATTGTGGCTTTGGCCATGTTTCAGGCTGACTACTTTGCAGACGCCTGCCAGAGTTCACACGTGGATAGGTGTTCAACATATCAGCTTCACACATCGTATCTGATGCATCATTTCGGCGACAATGATGTATCACGCAAAGCAGTTGTTGATGCAATGCAATGTCTGCAATATGGTCGACCTGGAACGTAACCGTTAGCATTAAGAGGCAGTTTCGGGAAGACAGTCAACACATGAGCCTTACGATATTACCATAACCAAGTGGGAAGGTGGCATTTACCACATAAGACAGAGGAAAATCCACTTGAACGCCCCTCCAACTGGTAATTACTAGTCTATCACCCATGAGCTACAACTTCTCCCAAATGCTGACCTCTGATGTCACTTGCTAAGGAAATTAACTCGATAACAGCATTTTCAGCAGTTAAATGCAACGAAACCTTATTAAAAGCAATCTATTTATCTATCTATCTAATCTAATATGGCTTTTGAAAACTATAATTAGTTGGCAAGCATGATGGCTGTACTTTGTGTTTATGGTTGTCGCAGCTGGTTGTCCATTAGCCAAATCAGTGTTTCCCAAGCATGTGCACTTCACAAAGTTTAAATGACAGATTCCCACTTGGTTGTGAATGCAGCATTAGATCAAATAAGTAGGTCTCTGAGGGACGTAGTGAAGAAGGCAGAGACCAGCAGACACACCAACAGTGGGAGGGACAGAGCGATGGAGGGTGGTCCCGCGTTGCGGACGATGGAAAACCGACAGGTGCCGACATTCATGGCTCTGTCCACCGCCTCCAGCTCCACTGTCAGAGAGCAGCACGAAGCGTTGAACGCTGCTGCAACGACCGTCTGCTTCAGGTCCGTGTGGGTGAGGCTGCCTACGCCCTGGAGGTGTGTGAGGCTGGCGATGCCTGTGCCATTGACGCCGTCTGTCAGGTTGGCAGAGAGCTGCCAGAAGGCGGAGCTGCAGGCTGCTGGGTCAGCTGGGCAGTCGACCACCGAGACGCTGACCACCTCACACTGAGGAGGGGTGACATCTGTCACCTGCAATGGGAGGGGGGGAGATTAAGTGATGAGGAGAAAGAGAGACTTGGGTCCTATAAGTCTAATTCTGGCCCAGAGATTTGGTAGTACTTTCTCTGACCACCAGAGTACTTGTGCGGCTGAGCTTCAACACTCTTAAAGAGGAGCTGAACTCAAAAAACGACTTACTTAGTTGAAAATGGCCTACAAGGCATCGCTATTAGTCAAATACATGTTTTATTAAACAATATATATTATTACATATTATTTAACTAGGTAAGTCAGTTAAGAACAAATTCTTATTTACAATGACGCCTTGTCCAGATATCTTTTGTTGACAATTTGCATAGAAAATAGATGCCTGCTACAGTGAGTTTCCACTGAAGGTCTTGTCAATAAAAAAAGCTGGACAGAATGACGTCACACCTACAACAACTTTTTTGCTAAAAACCTAATGTTGGTTAAAATAATAAAGTAGTTGAGTTTATCCATTTAGGGAAATTGATGAATGAACTGCAGACAGCCTGTTTGCCCTCCCACCTATCTGGTTCATGTCTCAGGTAGCCTGCAAACGCCTGCATGGATAGAATGCAAGAATTTACTCATATCTGGCATATTCTAATCATTCTAATGTGCCAACGTGTCGCCACAGTCAGCGCCATGATGAAACTTGCACTCTACTAGATCTGAAATAATTGGATGTGGTAAAATTGTATCCAGCCAATCAGAAAATCAAGGCGAAGCAATTCAGGCATTCTGGAAAGTCAGGACAAGGTTCCTGCAAAGAAACATTGTGTTTATAGTTGAAATCTAGATTTAGCAAGTTGTTAGAATCACATGCCCTGCATACCTTCACAATTATTATTCATCAGTTATTTTTTGGTCGAATTAACCTGGATCAATAGAACTCGCCTATTGACTACAAAGTGTAAATAGGATCATTTTGGTCATAGAGTCAGTTTTGATCAAAACGGAGATGAGTAATTGAGGTCATGGCTTTTTACCTGAGGGTTGGGTTTTGATTTCAAATCTCTATCCTACACGGGACCACTGCCAGGCACAGTCGAATCACAGTTGACACTAATTATACAGAGTACAGGTGCCAGTTGTGCTTCCGCACAATTATTTCCCAGCCGATCGAACCATTAGCATGCAGAGCTTTGGAATTGTTCTAAAACAATCTATTGTCACAAATTTCAATGTTGAAAGAATTCGTTTTTAAATTATTATTTTTTTTAAATAAAAGGCTTGTAATTTTCTGCAACTCAAACATCTTCACATTCGTGAGCTACGGTTAGCATCAAACAACTTTCATCAGAGATATGGATATATGATGATGCTTATGTCTCCGCCCTAACAATGAGATTCTTTGTCCACGAAACAGAACGGCGGGCTGTCAAGCACCTGGCTTTTACAGGTTTTGGATCCTCCGTTTATGTTCCGAGGTTGGACTTCAGCACACTAGCACGGTTAGCAGTGTGCTTAAGGTTAAGATATATTATTTTAAGAAGATAAATTGTTAGAAATAGGCGGGGTTTATGACTTTGTGGCTGTGGTAACTTGTGACGACCAGGCACAACTCCGATACAAAGTGTTTTTTCTCAAAATTGCAGGGATGTCACATGTCTTACTTATAACAGTACACTCATAAACTAATCACTGTAAAACTTAGAGTAGATCAAATAAGCCACATGTAGCAAATAAGCCATTACATTTTCTGTTAATCAAATTCAACACTTATTGACCTCCATACAAAAACTCCTCATTTGGTGAGTGAACAAAACAAAAACCGCCACCTGCCAGAGTAAACAGATTTTGGGACCAGTTATCCCTCTCTTCACCTCTTTCTCTTTGATTACGCTCAGTGCACGGGATTCTTGACCAAACACGTCACGCGGTTGCTAAGCAATTCGTCACCCAATGTACTGTGGCCTGTTTGGGACTGTGACTCGAGGGACAAACAACAATTGCTGCCAGGATACAATATAGCGAACATAACACACCCACATTGAACCACACCCCCAGGTGGCTCCTTAATTGGGGAGGACAGCTCATAGTAATGGCTGGAACGGTATCAAACACGTGGTTTCTATGGTTTCCATGTGTTTGATAACATTCCATTTACTCAATTTCAGCCACTGTTATGAGCCTTCCTCCCCTCAACAGCCTCCTGTGATGCCAGGTTACCTTGGTGGTGTATAGACAGGTGCCGACATTCATGGCTCTGTCCACCGCCACCAGCTCCACTGTCAGAGAGCAGCACGAAGCGTTGAACACTGCAGCAACAACCATCTGCTTCAGGTCCGTGTGGGTGAGGCTGCCTACGCCCTGGAGGTGTGTGAGGCTGGCGATGCCTGTGCCATTGACGCCATCTGTCAGGTTGGCAGAGAGCTGCCAGAAGGCAGAGTTGCAGAATGCTGGGTCAGCTGGGCAGTCGACCGATGAGACGCTGACCACCTCACACTGGGGAGGGGTGACATCTGTCACCTGCAGAAATAAGTCTAGAGTGAGAGAGTGAGTAATCATGGTGAAGCTTCAACACTCTTAAAGAGGAGCTGAACTCAAAAAGACTTACTTAGTTGAAAATGGCCTACAAGGCATCGCTATTGTCAAATACAGGAAAGGAGTCAGTTAAGATGAGTGTCCAGATATCTTTTGTTGACAATTTGCATAGTAGATGCCCATAGTGGAGAGGGCCCATGACAGGTCTTGTCAATAAAAGATGACGTCACACCTACAACAACTTTTTTGCCCAAAAGTGGAAATAATAAAGTACGGGCCCAGACAGTGGAGACGGGCCCATGCATGGTGGCAAGAATTTAGATATCTGGCCCATTCTAATGTGCCAACGTGTCGCCACAGTCAGGAGATGAAACCACTCTACTAGATCTGAAATAATTGGATGTGGCCCATAGCCAATCAGAAAATGGAGACTGGAAAGGGCCCAGAAACATTGTGTTTATAGTTGAAATCTAGTGGAGACGGGCCCTGCATACCTTCACAATGGATTATTCATCAGTTAGTGAATTAACCTGGATCAATAGGCTATTGACTACAAAGTGTAAATAGGATCAGCTTAAGGAGACGGTGAGCTGTCAAGCACCTGCCTTTTACAGGTTTTGGTTCCTCCATTTATAGTGGAGGTTGGACGGGCACCAGTGTGCTTAAGGTGAAGATATATTTTTTTAAGAAGGAGAGGCGGGGGACTTGTGACGACCCTCACCAGCCTCCTGTGATGCCAGGTTACCTTGGTGGTGTATAGACAGGTGCCGACATTCATGGCTTTGTCCACCGCCACCAGCTCCACTGTCAGAGAGCCCATGAACACTGCAGTGGAGAGGCTGCCCGCTCCCTGGCGAGGCCATGCCCGTGCCATTGACACCGTCGGTCATGTTGGCAGAGAGCTGCCAGAAGGCGGAGCTGCAGGCTGCTGGGTCAGCTGGGCAGTGGACCACCTCACACTGGGGAGGGGTGAAATCTGCCCATATGGTGGAGACGAGGTAATCATGGTGAAGAGGGAGAAGAGATGAGGAAAGGAGGCTATTTAGAAGTGGAGACAGGCCCATACAGTGGAGACGGGCCCATACAGTGGAGACGGGCCCATACAGTGGAGACGGGCCCATACAGTGGAGACGGGCCCGTACAGTGGAGACGGGCCCATACAGTGGAGACGGGCCCATACAGTGGAGACGGCCCATAGAGAGGAGACGGCCCATAGAGTGGAGACGGCCCATTTAGTGGAGATGGCCCATAGTGAGGAGATGGTCCATAGAGTGGAGACGGCCCATAGAGTGGAGATGGCCCATATAGTGGAGACGGGCCCATACAGTGGAGGCGGGCCCATACAGTGGGACGGGCCCATAGTGGAGATGGAGAGGAGATGGTCCATAGAGTGGAGATGGCCCATATAGTGGAGACGGGCCCATACAGTGGAGGCGGGCCCATACAGTGGATTCGGGCCCATACAGTGGAGATGGCCCATAGAGAGGAGACGGCCCATAGAGTGGAGATGGCCCATATAGTGGAGACGGCCCATAGTGGAGAGCCCATAGAGTGGAGACGGCCCATATAGTGGAGACGGGCCCATATAGAGTGGAGACGGGCCCATATGGAGAGTGGAGACGAGACGGCCCATAGAGTGGTGGAGAGTGGGATGGCCCATAGAGTGGAGAGACCATAGAGAGGAGACGGCCCATAGAGTGGAGACGGCCCATAGAATGGAGACGGCCCATAGAGTGGGGATGGAGATGGAGGCCCATAGAGAGGAGACGGCCCATAGATGGCCCATAGAATGGAGAGCCCATAGAGTGGGGATGGCCCATAGAGAGGAGACGGCCCATAGAGTGGAGATGGGCCCATACAGTGGAGATGGCCCATAGAGAGGAGATGGCCCATAGAGTGGAGATGGCCCATATAGTGGAGACGGCCCATAGAGAGGAGATGGATGGCCCATAGAGTGGAGATGGCCCATAGAGTGGAGATGGCCCATAGAGTGGAGACGGCCCATATGGAGACGGTGGAGAGACGGCCCATAGATGGAGTGGAGAATGGCCCATAGAGTGGAGACGGCCCATAGAGTGGAGATGGCCCATAGAGTGGCCCATATAGTGGAGACGGCCCATATAGTGGAGACGGCCCATAGAGAGGAGACGGCCCATGGAGACGGCCCATAGAGTGGAGACGGGCCCATATAGTGGAGACGGGCCCATAGAGTGGAGACGGGCCCATACGAGTGGAGATGCACCATAGAGTGGAGACCCATAGTGGAGTGGAGAGTGGAAACGGCCCATAGAGTGGGGATGGCCCATAGAGTGGAGACGCACCATAGAGAGGAGACGGCCCATAGAGTGGAGACGACCCATAGAATGGAGACGGCCCATAGAGTGGGGATGGCCCATAGAGAGGAGACGGCCCATAGAGTGGAGACGCACCATAGAGAGGAGACGCACCATATAGTGGAGACGGCCCATAGAGTGGAGACGCACCATAGAGTGGAGACGGACCCATAGTGGAGACGGCCCATAGAGAGGAGACGGCCCATAGAGTGGAGATGGCCCATATAGTGGAGACGGGCCCATACAGTGGAGACGGGCCCATACAGTGGAGGTGGCCCATAGAGAGGAGACGGCCCATAGAGTGGAGATGGCCCATATTGTGGAGACGGCCCATAGAGAGGAGATGGTCCATATAGTGGAGACGGCCCATAGAGTGGAGACGGCCCATAGAGTGGAGACGGGCCCATACAGTGGAGACGGGCCCATACAGTGGAGACGGGCCAATAGAGTGGAGACGGCCCATAGAGTGGAGACGGCCCATAGAATGGAGACGGCCCATAGAGTGGGGATATAGAGTGGAGACGCACCGGACGGCCCATAGAGTGGAGAGACATAGAATGGAGACGGCCCATAGAGTGGGGATGGTGGAGGAGACGGCCCATAGAGTGGAGATGGGCCCATACAGTGAGATGGCCCATAGAGAGGAGATGGCCCATAGAGTGGAGATGGCCCATATAGTGGAGACGGCCCATAGAGAGGAGATGGTCCATAGAGAGGAGACGGCCCATAGAGTGGAGACGCACCATATAGTGGAGACGGCCCATAGAGTGGAGACGCACCATAGAGAGGAGACGGGCCCATAGAGTGGAGACGGCCCATAGAGTGGAGACGGCCCATAGAGTGGAGACGGCCCATAGAGTGGAGACGGCCCATAGAGTGGAGACGGCCCATAGAGAGGAGACGGCCCATAGAGTGGAGACGGCCCATAGAGTGGAGACGGCCCATATAGTGGAGACGGCCCATATAGTGGAGACGGCCCATAGAGAGGAGACGGCCCATAGAGTGGAGACGGCCCATAGAGTGGAGACGGGCCCATAGAGTGGAGACGGGCCCATAGAGTGGAGACGGGCCCATAGAGTGGAGACGCACCATAGAGTGGAGACGGCACATAGAGTGGAGACGGCCCATAGAGTGGAAACGGCCCATAGAGTGGGGATGGCCCATAGAGTGGAGACGCACCATAGAGAGGAGACGGCCCATAGAGTGGAGACGACCCATAGAATGGAGACGGCCCATAGAGTGGGGATGGCCCATAGAGAGGAGACGGCCCATAGAGTGGAGACGCACCATAGAGAGGAGACGCACCATATAGTGGAGACGGCCCATAGAGTGGAGACGCACCATAGAGAGGAGACGGACCCATATGGAGAGTGGAGGAGACGGCCCATAGAGTGGAGATGGCCCATATAGTGGAGACGGGCCCATACAGTGGAGACGGGCCATAGTGGAGGTGGCCCATAGAGAGGAGACGGCCCATAGAGTGGAGATGGCCCATATTGTGGAGACGGCCCATAGAGAGGAGATGGTCCATATAGTGGAGACGGCCCATAGAGTGGAGACGACCCATAGAGTGGAGACGGGCCCATACAGTGGAGACGGGCCCATACAGTGGAGACGGGCCCATAGAATGGAGACGGCCCATAGAGTGGAGACGGCCCATAGAGTGGAGACGGCCCATAGAGTGGAGACGGCCCATAGAGAGGAGACGGCCCATAGAGTGGAGACGGCCCATAGAGTGGAGACGGCCCATAGAGTGGAGACGGCCCATAGAGTGGAGGTGGCCCATAGAGAGGAGATGATCCATATAGTGGAGACGGCCCATAGAGTGGAGACGGCCCATAGAGTGGAGATGGCCCATATAGTGGAGACGGCCCATAGAGAGGAGATGGCCCATACAGAGGAGATGGTCCATATAGTGGAGACGGGCCCATAGAGTGGAGACGGCCCATAGAGTGGAGACGGCCCATAGAGTGGAAACGGCCCATAGTGGAAAGTGGAGACGGCCCATAGAGAGGAGACCCATATAGTGGAGACGGCCCATAGAGTGGAGACGGCCCATAGAGTGGAGACGGCCCATAGAGTGGAGACGGGCCCATAGAGTGGAGACGGCCCATAGAGTGGAGACGGCCCATAGAGTGGAGACGGCCCATAGAGTGGAGACGGCCCATAGAGTGGAGTCGGGCCATATAGTGGAGACGGCCCATATAGTGGAGACGGCCCATAGAGTGGAGACGGCCCATAGAGTGGAGACGGCCCATAGAGTGGAGACGGCCCATAGAGTGGAGACGGCCCGGGCCCATATAGTGGAGACGGGCCATACAGTGGAGACGGCCCATACAGTGGAGACGGGCCCATAGAGTGGAGACGGCCCATATAGTGGAGACGGCCCATAGAGTGGAGACGGCCCATAGAGTATAGAGTGGAGTCGGGACAGTGGAGACCCATAGAGTGGAGACGGCCCATAGAGTGGAGACGGCCCATAGAGTGGAGGGCCCATAGAGTGGATCGGGCCATACAGTGGAGACATAGAGTGGGACGGCCCATAGAGTGGAGACGGCCCATAGAGTGGAGACGGCCCATATAGTGGAGACGGCCCATAGAGTGGAGACTGGAGACGGCCCATATAGTGGAGACGGACCTTATAGGCCTGTCAGCTCTCTAGTGTATCTTTATATATCCACATTCTAGCGTATCTAATACATCTATTTGTATATACACTGAGTGTACAAAACATTAAGAACACCTTCCTAATATTACGCCCCCCTTTGCCCTGAGAACAGCCATATTTCGTTGGGGCATGTACTCTACAAGGTGTTGAAAGATTTCCACAGGGATGCTGGCCCATGTTGACTCCAATGCTTCCCACAGTTGTGTCAAGTTGGCTGGATGTCCTTTGGGTGGTGGACCATTCTTGATACACATGGGAAACTGTTGAGCGTACAAAAAACCCAGCAGCATTGCAGTTTTTGACACAACCCAATGCGCCTGGTACCTACTACCATAATCCACTCATAGGCACTTAAATATTTTGTCTTCACCCTCTGAATGACACACACACACGATCCATGTCTCAGGGCTTAAAAGTCCTTCTTTAACCCGTCTCCTCCCCTTCATCTACACTGATTGAAGTGGATTTAACAAGTGACATCAATAAGCGATCATAGCTTTCACCTGGATTCATCTGGTGAGTCTATATCCTGGAAATAGCAGGTGTTCTTAATGTTTTTTACTCTCAGTGTAGATGTATCTACATATCTGAGGTTACCTTGGTGACGACAGAGAGGCGCAGGACGGCGTAGTTGGAGTCGGACGCCCGGGGCCACAGCCTCGATGGTCAGGGTGACGTCTGTTCCTGAGGGTGTGTTGGCGGGCACCGTGATGGTCAGTTCACCGGTGGCGTTTCCACCGGTGGTCACAGCGATGCTGTTAAGTTAGCAGCAGCAATGGGTGAGCATTAAGTGTCAATACAAGTGATGCCAAGAGAGGACAATAATTAGTCATGTTGAGTCAGATAACCTGGTCCCAGATCTGTTTGTGCCTAAATTGCTTCTACGACCAATGTGTCACGCAACAATGACCACAGAAATGGGCAAGACCATACAAACAGATCTGGGACCAGTCTCAGGATATTCCAGCCCTGATCCCTACCTGCTGGGGACGTTCATTTTGAAGTCTCTGTCGTTTCTGGCACTGATTTTGTAGCTGCCTCCAGTGGCGTCGGTCATGACGGTGAAGGGAAGGGTGAAGGGTTTACCAGGCTCCATGCTTCTGTCCACCACGGCCTGAGAAGACAAGAACAACAAGATCTGTTGTGTAGTTGTTGTGAGGTCCACTTTTTTGAATGTGCAGTTTGTTTGTTGGCTCATTTACAGACACACATTTCTGTGCTTAGAAAGTCCATGTTGTAATTTGTAAGTAGGCCCACAGTACTACATGTTTAGGGAGTAATAGTCAGTCACGTTTTTCTTTCTGATATGGTCTATAATTGTCGATGACCATGGTTTTTGTCTGACACTATCCCAACATGCAGTATAGACTCCTTCACGATTTACAAATAAAAGGCGTTTTTCAATGTAAACTTACCTTGATGGTAACCTTGGAGACGGACATCTGAGTGGTGGACTGTCTCTGGAACACGGTGGAGGAGACCACGTCTGTCCCGTTCAACAGCACCACAAACTCCCCCACAGGGACCTTGGTTACCGTAACTAGGAAGTCTCCATTGCCCATGTCTTCCAGGGTACCGCCTACAACCTCTAACCCTGACACGGTCACCAAGGCAACGTTGGCCACCTTGACAGAGGCTGGGCCCTTTCTGCCCAACACTGATACCAACAGCATGGCAGGCATACCTGGGAGAAGGAGAAAAGAGAGGAGGAAAGGAGGGAAAGGAGGGAAAGGAGAGGAAAGTGTAGGGATAGGGAGAGAAAAGGGAGATTGAGAAGAGGACGAGTGTAGGGATAGGGAGAGAAAAGGGAGATTGAGAAGAGGACGAGTGTAGGGATAGGGAGAGAAAGAGAGAGAGAGAGAGAGAGAGAGAGAGAGAGAGAGAGAGAGAAGAGATAAAATAATTTATGTGGCTATGTAACTGTTCTAGGTTCAGATCAATTATTACAAATAACAATTAACTGCTTTTTATGACTTTGATGAAGTAGGCTTTATAAATGAACAGAATGCATTGTTTCGACCCACACAACATCAAAGAGGGCCAGCCTACTTTCTGATAGAGAATACAGTGATGAGTGCAAAACCTCTCGCCGGTGAGACAAACAACATGCACAATGATCATCTGCCTCTAACGTCTGTAATGAAGTGGCAGCTGCATTCATGTAGATGATGTCGCCATGATGTCGCCTTAGTAAAATTGTGATTGACAGATTACCTGCTTGATATGGTAATGATTTTAAGAGGATGTTGTAGTGTTTTACCTGCTTTTGGACGGCCAGAGATGAGGGCGTATCCTGGGTGAGGTCCCTCGAAAGTCTCCACAAAGTCATAAATGAAGGCAATGGTACTCTGACCTGGACACACACACACACACACACACACACACACACACACACACACACACACACACACACACACACACACACACACACACACACACACACACACACACACACACACACACACACACACACACACACACACACACACACACACACACACACACACACACTCAAGTTGCTCAAATTGTTCTGGTGAGTTATTAACAAGCAGCCTTTGGGATGCTAGACGTTTGCGTAATACACCCACCCATCCACCACGACCAAACATCCATCCTCCTTTTGTGTTTTTGCATTAAGAAATCTTCTGTCTTATGTAACTATATCAAACATAGCATACATTTGAAGTCTGAAGTTTACATACACTTAGGTTGGAGTCACTAAAACTCGTTTTTTAACCACTCCACAAATTTCTTGTTAACAAACTATAGATTTGGCAAGTTGGTTATCTACTTTGTGCATGACACAAGTCATTTTCCAACAATTGTTTACAGACAGATTTTTTTCACTTATAATTCACTGTATCACAATTCCAGTGGGTCAGAAGTTGACACTAAGTTAACTATGCCTTTAAACAGCTTGGAAAATTCCAGAAAAATATGTCATGGCTCTAGAAGCTTCTGATAGGCTAACTGACATCATTTGAGTCATTTGGAGGTGTACCTGTGGATGTATTTCAAAGCCTACCTTCAAACTCAGCACTTCTTTGCTTGACATTATGGGAAAATCAAAAGAAATCAGCCAAGACCTCAGAAAAACAATTCTAGACCTCCACAAGTCTGGTTCATCCTTGTGAGCAATTTCCAAATGCCTGAAGGTACCACGTTCATCTGTACAAACAATAGTACGCAAGTATAAACACCATGGGACCACGCAGACCACCATGGGACCATGAAGATGCTGGAGAAAACAGGTACAAAAGTATCTATATCCACAGTAAAACAAGTTCTATATCGATATAACCTGAAAGGCCGCTCAGCAAGGAAGAAGCCACTGCTCAAAAAACGGCATAAAAAAGGCAGACTAAGGTTTGCAACTGCACATGGGGACAAAAATCATACTTTTTGGAGAAATATCTTCTGGTCTGATGAAACAAAAATCGAACTGTTTGGCCATAATGACCATCGTTATGTTTGGAGGAAAAAAGGTGATTCTTGCAAGCCGAAGAACACCATCCCAACCGTAAAGCACGGAGGTGGCAGCATCATGTTGTGGGGGTGCTTTACTGCAGGAGGTACTGGTGCACTTCACAAAATAGATGGCATCACGAGGAAAATAGATGGCATCATGAGGCCGGAAAATTATGTGGCTATATGGAAGCAACATCTCAAGACATTAGTCGGGAAGTTAAAGCTTGGTCACAAATGGGTCTTCCAAATGGACAATGACACCAAGCATACTTCCAAAGTTGTGGCAAAATGGCTTAAGGACAACAAAGTCAATGTATTGGAGTTGCCATCACAAAGCCCTGACCTCCATCCTATAGAAAATGTGGGCAGAACTGGAAAAGCGTGTGTGAGCAAGGAGGCCTACAAACCTGATTAAGTTACACCAGCTCTGTCAGAAGGAATGGGCCAAAATTCACCCAACTTATTTTGGTAAGCTTGTATAAGGCTACCCAAAACGTTCTACCCAAGTTAAACAATTTAAAGGCAATGCTACCAAATACTCATTGAGTGAATGTAAACTTCTGACCCACTGGATATGTGATGAAAGAAATAAAAGCTGAAATAAATAATTTTCTCTACTGTTATTCAGATATTTCACATTCTTATAATAAAGTGGTGATCCTAACTGACCAAAGACAGGGAATATTTGCTAGGATTAAATGTCAGGAATTATGAAAAACAGAGTTTAAACGTATTTGGCTGATGTGTATGTAAACTTCCAAAAATAGAAACGTCCTCCCTGTTAACTGTGTTTATTGTCAGCAAACTTAATGTGTAAATATTTGTATGAAGATATCAAGACTCCACAACTGAAACATAAACTGAACAAGTTCCACAGAGGAACAGAAATGGAACAATGTGTCCCTGAACAAAGCGGGGTCAAAATCAACAGGAACTGTCAGGATTTGGTGTGGCCACCAGCTGCATTAAGTACTGCAGTGCATCTCCTCCTCATGGACTGCACCAGATTTGCCAGTACTTGCTGTGAGATGTTACCCCACTCTTCCATTAAGGCACCTGTAAGTTCCCGGACATTTCTGGGGGGAATGCCCAAGCCCTCACCCTCCGATCCAACAGGTCCCAGACTTCTCAATGGAATTGAGACCCGGCTCTTCGCTGGCCATGGCAGAACACTGACATTCCTGTCTTGCAGGAAATCACGCGAAGAACGACTAGTATGGCTGGTGAAATTATCATGCTGGAGGGTCATGTCAGGATGAGCCTGCAGGAAGGGTACCACATGAGTGGGAGGATGTCTTCCCTGTAACGCACAGCGTTGAGATTGCCTGCAATGAAAACAAGCTCAGTCCGATGATGCTGTGACACACCTCCCCAGACCAACTCCAAATCGATCCCAAATCAGATACAGGCCTCAGTGTAATGCTCATTCCTTTGAAGAAGATGTGAATCCGACCATCATCCCTGGTGAGACAAAACCGTGACTCATCAGTGAAGAGCACTTTTTGCCAGTCCTCAGTCTGGTCCAGCGACGATGGGTTTGTGCCCATAGGCGACGTTGCTGACGGTGATGTGATGTCTGGACCTGCCTTACAACAGGCCTGCAAGCCCTCAGTCCATTCTCTCTCAGCCTATTACGAACAGTTTGAGCACTGATGGAGGGATTGTGTGTTCCTGGTGTAACTCGGGCAGTTGTTGTTGCCATCCTGTATCTGTCCTGCAGTGATGTGATGTACCGATCCTGTGCAGGTGTTGTTACACTTGGTCTGCCACTGCAATAACGATCAGCTGTCCGCCCTGTCTCCCTGTAATGCTGTTTAGGCGTCTCACAGTACGGGCATTGCAATTTATTGCCCTGGCCACATCTGCAGTCCTAAGGCACGTTCGCACAGATGAGCAGGGACCCTGGGCATCTTTCTTCTGAGTCAGTTGAAAGGCCTCTGTAGTGTCCTAAGTTTTCATAACTGTGACCTGAATTGCCTACCGTCTGTAAGCTGTTAGTGTCTTAACGACCGTTCCACAGGTGCATGTTCATTCATTGTTTATGGTTCATTGAACAAGCATGGGAAACAGTGCTTAAACCCTTTACAGTGAAGATCTGTGATGTTATTTGGATTTTTACGAATTATCTTTGAAAGACAGGGTCCTGAAAAATTGACATTTCTTTTTTTGCTGAGTTTATTTGGTGCATGTGACGCATTTGAATGGATTATTTAAACCCAGATCTGGGCTCTGTGTGTATCTAGGCTGCCATCTAGTGTTGAGCGTGAGCATAACACACATATTTAATAGAACAGACGTATCTCTATGGTAACTCACCAGTGACCTTCAGTGTGTAGGGCTGGTTGGAGTTCATGCTGATTTCCCATAATCCTGTCTGTTTGTTGGAGGCCAGACGGACCCGGAAGAGGTTGCCCACCGTCTGGACAGTCCCCAGTTCCCCGTTGGCCTCGTTCTGTTTCTGGGTCACACCTGTAGGGGCAAGGAGGGTGACAGTCAAATAGGATGACAGTCAAACATACTGTCAATGGGATATACCTGGTTCATGATACCTTGTTGAAATATGCTTTGTGCCTTAAAAACATTAAGATCGCTACATACGTAAACACGCAAAACAGGTCAACTGTAACCATTAAGGAGGGAAAACTAACCATAGATCATAGGGGAAATGATTCAGTTAGGTGTGAAAACTGATATTAGATCAGTGGGGAAATGTCATCCTATTCAGTTAGGTGAACCTTTACCTGAAAACTGATATTAGATCAGTGTCTAGGGGAAATGTCATCCTATTCAGTTAGGTGGTGATATTAGATCAGTGTCTAGGGGAAATTCACTATTCAGTTAGGTGAAAACTGATATTAGATCAGTGTGTAGGTGTTGGAGGTTCCCACCTGCAGGGTTCTTCAGGGTGAAGGTGAGGGACTATCCAGTGATGTTTGAGGTTCTTACCTGCAGGGTTCTTCAGGGTGAAGGTGAGGGACTTTCCAGTGATGTAGATGGTGATGTTGTTCAGGGATGTTTGAGGTTCTTACGTCCAGGGGCAGGGGAAGGGAGGGACTATCCAATGTTTGTCTGCAGCTTCAGGGTTGCTATTCAGGGATGTTTGGGTTACCTGCAGGGTTCTTCAGGGTGAAGGTAGGACAGTGATGTTTGTCACCTGAGGGGAGGAGGACTTTCCAGGATGGATGGTGATGTTGAGAGAGGCAGGAGGAGGACAGGACTGTCATGAGAGGGACAGAATGAGAGAGGAGGATAGAAATGGTATGTTTTTTTTTTGTAACTTGGAGGATTTAATTTTCATAGATATAACAATTATGTCTAGGCATTTCTAAAATTCATTATTTATAAAGCATGTGTTTTTTAATTGATCAAGTTTTGAATTATTCCAAATCAACTACTGATCCAAATCAAAATGGCCACCAGTGTTGACTCACCAGAGCGGAGGTGGAGGAGTCGATGATGACGTCAGTGGCCTGGGGCAGATTTTCCTTGGTGACTCCAATGGCCTGACCACCAGACGCCAGCGCCAGGTCCTTGTAGGTCTGGAATGTAGCTGCCCTGGACTCTACTCCACTTCTCCTCCTTCTAGCACCAGCACCATCACCAGTCATGAAGAAAGACACCTGGAGAGACACATAGGTGTGTTTGAGAGAGTTTGCCTGGTCGTATTCATTAGGCACCAAACGAAGAAAGAAAGAAAAAAGGCAATGACTACTTGTCCAATAAGAATGGCTTGTTTTGTTTGCCGTTGGAAAACATTTTGCTGCGTTTTGCTACTGTGTGCCCTAATTAATAAGATCCTGAACTGCAGGACATGGTTTCTTCTAAAACAGGAAGTGTTTGAGGAGGTGTTTGAGGAAGTGCTCACAGCTGACTTGGTGCTCCTGATCAGGGCCAAGATGGTGTCCCTTAACGCAATGTCCTTGGCAACGGCATCTGTGAAAACATAGATGTGGGACGACGCAGGGGCACCGGTCAGCGCCAACAACTGTGGAGAGAGAGAGAGAGAGAGAGAGAGAGAGAGAGAGAGAGAGAGAGAGAGAGAGAGAGAGAGAGAGAGAGAAGAGAATGCTTAGTGTCTTTATTTATTGTCAGGTGCAATATAAACAAAGAATGAGACTATATCTGAAAGCTGATTGGAATATAGCCATGTCAATCACTGTACCTGTAGACCTGATAAGCACATCTCAGGGAGGTCTCCGCCCCCATCAGCTTTGAGTTTAGCGATCTCTGTTTTCATAACATCAGGGTTTGTCGTTCTTATCAGGGGTCCGAACTCTACACACACACACAAACACACACTGATCACTAACCACTTCCTGACTTAACCACAAACCGCACCAGCATTTCAGTAACTGCCAGAGTTTGTCAGTGATGTTTTGCTAAGGAGAATGCTTGGTGGAGTGTAAAGCCAGCTTTACTTGGGTCATTGAATGGGACCAGGATGTACTGGGAGGGCTCGTCCAGTGTTCCCTTTTTGCTGTCGATGATCTCATTGACGACTCTCTTGGCTTCAAGGATGTCATCCTTCATGCTCCCCGTGGTGTCGATCACAAAAGCAACCACTGCCGATCGCGCTATGCCCATGAAGCTGTGGGAGAGAGAGAGAGATAAAGAGATAGAGAGTAACTTCAACATGGGTATTTCCCTCTTCCCCTCCACTCCTCTCCTCCCCTTCACCCCCTCTACCCCTCTCTTCCCCTCTACCCCTCTCCCCTCTCCTTCTCCTTCCCCCCTCTACCCCTCTCTTCCCCTTCACCCCCTCTACCCCTCTCTCCCCACTTCACCCCCCCTCTACCCCCTCTCTCTCTTCCCCTCTACCCCCTCTCCTCCTCTCTTCCCCTTCACCCCCTCTCCCCCTCTCCTCCCCTTCCCCCTCTACCCCCCTCTCACCCCTCTCCTCCTCCCCTTCACCCCTCTCCCCTCCTTCTTCCCCCTCTACCCCTCTCCTCCCCTTCACCCCCTCTCCTCTCCCCTTCTCCCCCTCTACCCCTCTCCTCCCCTTCACCCCCTCTACCCCTCCTCCTCCCCCTTCACCCCCTCTCCTCCCCTTCACCCCCTCTACCCCTCTCCTATCCTTCACCCCTCTCCCCCTCTACCCCTCTCCTTTACCCCTCTACTACTCCCTCTCCTCTCCTTCACCCGCCTCTACCCCTCTCCTCTCCCCCTTCACCCCTCTACCCCTCTCCTCTCCTTCACCCCCCCTCTACCCCTCTCCTCCCCTTCACCCCCTCTCCTCCCCTTCTCCCCCTCTACCCCCCTCCCCTACCCCCCCTCTCTCCTCCCCTTCACCCCCCTCTACCCCCCCTCCCCTTCACCCCCCTCCCCTCCTCCCCTTCACCCCCTCCCCCCTCTCCTCCCCTTCCCCCCTCACCCCCCTACCCTACCCCTCTCCTCTCCTTCACCCCTCTACCCCCTCTCCTCTCCTTCACCCCCTCTACCCCTCTCCTCCCTTCACCCCCCTCTACCCCTCTCCTCCCCTTCACCCCCATCTACCCCTCTCCGTACCGTAGGTAGTTGTTGTCACCGGCGGCTCCCCGGATGTCGTCCAGCAGCTGGAGGGTTGCGGTCGTTGCCACGGTGACAGCAGCAGTGTGCAGGGCCACGTTGTCAGAGCGACGCTCGTCCTTGCTGATGCCCCCGCGAGGAACCTCAGAGCTGTTTAGGTCAGCTGCACCGCCATGACTACACTTACCTGGGGGAGGAGAGGTGATGATGGGTGTTATACAGAGAGTGTGTGGGTATCTGGGGAAGGGTGTGTGTGTGTGTGTGTGTGTGTGTGTGTGTGTGTGTGTGTGTGTGTGTGTGTGTATACACACCTTTAGGCTTAGCTGTGGAGAAGATCCCCATGTACCCAGAAGTGAGTTTCTTCTCATTAAGGATGTTAGGAAGGATGGAGTTTGAACATAACCCCCCATTGGCACAGTCACTGCAGGTCGGGGTGCTGACATCTACCGAACCAAATCACAACGTAAGAGTCGGTCTTGAATTAAGGTGGCATTAAAAATATATATACAGTGCCTTGCGAAAGTATTCAGCCCCCTTGAACTTTGCGACCTTTTTGCCACATTTCAGGCTTCAAACATAAAGATATAAAACTGTATTTTTTTGTGAAGAATCAACAACAAGTGGGACACAATCATGAAGTGGAACGACATTTATTGGATATTTCAAACTTTTTTAACAAATCAAAAACTGAAAAATTAGGCGTGCAAAATTATTCAGCCCCCTTAAGTTAATACTTTGTAGCGCCACCTTTTGCTGCGATTACAGCTGTAAGTTGCTTGGGGTATGTCTCTATCAGTTTTACACATCGAGAGACTGAATTTTTTCCCATTCCTCCTTGCAAAACAGCTCGAGCTCAGTGAGGTTGGATGGAGAGCATTTGTGAACAGCAGTTTTCAGTTCTTCAGTTCATGCGGATGACTCAACACTTTACATGTCAGCTACTACAGTTACTGAAATGACTGCCACACTTAACAAAGAGCCTCAGTCAGTTTCAGAACGGGTGGCAAGAAATAAGATATTTCTAAATATTTCACAAACTAAAATCATTGTATTTGGGACAAATCATCACAATGCTTGATGGTTTTTGTGACTGAACTTGAAACTTTCAAAGTTCTTGACATTTTTCCGTCATGACTGACCTTCATATCTTAAAGTAATGACGGACTGTCATTTCTCTTTGGTTATTTGAACTGTTCTTGCCATAATATGGACTTGGTCTTTTCCAAATAGGCTTCTCTTCAACACAACTGATTGGCTAAAATGCATTAAGAAGGAAAGAAATTCCCAAGTTAAGTTTTAAGAAGGCACACCTGTTTATTGAAATGCATTCCAGATGACTACCCCATGAAACTGGTTGAGAGAATGCCAAGAGTGTGAAAAGCTGTCATCAAGGCAAAGCGAGGCTATTTGAAGAATCACAAATATAAATACATTTGGATTTGTTTAACACTGTTTTGGTTACTACCTGATTCCATGTGTTATTTCATAGTTTTGATGAATTCTACAATGTAGAAAAATAGTTAAAATAAAGAAAACCTCTGAAAGAGTAGGTGTTCTAAAACTCTTGACTGCTAAGTATAGATGGGTTTCAGTAGAAAGGACTGACACACACACACACACACACACACACACACACACACACACACACACACACACACACACACACACACACACACACACACACACACACACACACACACACACACACACACACACACACTCTCCTAAACCCTAAATGGGAGTGGTGGTCCTTTCGCTTACCCATAATTCCCTAAGACTATTCTGCTTTATCTGGCTCTGTTGAACATAGGAGATGATATGTGTTTGTGTCCCTCTCTGTCTGCCCTTTAGACTTCCTGTAAACCCTTAATGACCTCATTATCGAATGAAGCCAGAGGTAGCAGCAGATTTCTCTCTTTGTCTCTCCTTTTTAATCTGCTGTCGTACTTTTCTCTAACATTCCAAGCATGCCTCCCTCCTTCCTTCCTGCAATACCACCCCCCTCCTTCCCCCTTCCTTCCCTTCCCTACCACCCTCCTTCCCTCCTCCCTTCCTTCCCTTCCCTAACACCCTCCCTCCCTCCTTCATTCCCTGCCCTACCACCCTCCCTCCCTCCCTGCTCTACCACCCTTCCTCCCTCCCTCCAGTTGGACCCCATGCCTAGCTGTCCTCGTTGCTGCATTAACTCAAGCCCTCCCTACCTGCCAGGTTTTCCAGTGGGAGATCGGGGCGGATCAGGTTGGCAAAGGGTTCAGTGTATCCCAGGTCCACCCAGTTACTGTGGCTGTAGAAGTCCTGACAAAACACAAGCATGTATTATATACCAAGTCTGTGTCTGAGGGAAAGCTATCAATCTAATTCCCTATAGTAGAGTCCTCTCCCCAGTGTCTCTCCTCTTACCTGTAGTGTGTGTAGTCCTCTCCCCAGTGTCTCTCCTCTTACCTGTAGTGTGTACAGTCCTCTCCCCAGTGTCTCTCTAGCTACCTGTAGTGTGTACAGTCCTCTCCCCAGTGTCTCTCTAGCTACCTGTAGTGTGTACAGTCCTCTCCCCAGTGTCTCTCTAGCTACCTGTAGTGTGTACAGTCCTCTCCCCAGTGTCTCTCCTCTTACCTGTAGTGTGTACAGTCCTCTCCCCAGTGTCTCTCTAGCTACCTGTAGTGTGTACAGTCCTCTCCCCAGTGTCTCTCCTCTTACCTGTAGTGTGTACAGTCCTCTCCCCAGTGTCTCTCCTCTTACCTGTAGTGTGTGTAGTACTCTCCCCAGTGTCTCTCCTCTTACCTGTAGTGTGTACAGTCCTCTCCCCAGTGTCTCTCCTCTTACCTGTAGTGTGTGTAGTCCTCTCCCCAGTGTCTCTCCTCTTACCTGTAGTGTGTACAGTCCTCTCCCCAGTGTCTCTCTAGCTACCTGTAGTGTGTACAGTCCTCTCCCCAGTGTCTCTCCTCTTACCTGTAGTGTGTGTAGTACTCTCCCCAGTGTCTCTCCTCTTACCTGTAGTGTGTACAGTCCTCTCCCCAGTGTCTCTCTAGCTACCTGTAGTGTGTACAGTCCTCTCCCCAGTGTCTCTCTAGCTACCTGTAGTGTGTACAGTCCTCTCCCCAGTGTCTCTCTAGCTACCTGTAGTGTGTACAGTCCTCTCCCCAGTGTCTCTCCTCTTACCTGTAGTGTGTGTAGTACTCTCCCCAGTGTCTCTCCTCTTACCTGTAGTGTGTATAGTACTCTCCCCAGTGTCTCTCCTCTTACCTGTAGTGTGTACAGTCCTCTCCCCAGTGTCTCTCTGGCTACCTGTAGTGTGTACAGTCCTCTCCCCAGTGTCTCTCTAGCTACCTGTAGTGTGTACAGTCCTCTCCCCAGTGTCTCTCCTCTTACCTGTAGTGTGTGTAGTACTCTCCCCAGTGTCTCTCCTCTTACCTGTAGTGTGTACAGTCCTCTCCCCAGTGTCTCTCCTCTTACCTGTAGTGTGTGTAGTCCTCTCCCCAGTGTCTCTCCTCTTACCTGTAGTGTGTATAGTACTCTCCCCAGTGTCTCTCCTCTTACCTGTAGTGTGTGTAGTCCTCTCCCCAGTGTCTCTCCTCTTACCTGTAGTGTGTGTAGTACTCTCCCCAGTGTCTCTCTGGCAGCCTGGAAGTTCTCCCTTTGTACGCTGGCCTTGATGCTGGCCACCCCGTCAGTTATAAGGCGCCGGCCCTCAGCAAACGCCTCTGAGTTGAAGTGATGGGCTGGGCTGTTATTATAAAAATTATGATCATTTGGTTTCATGTAGAACACAACTGTAGGAGTGATACACCAAATGTTCACTTGGCCTGGAACAATAATGACAATGATTAATTGTTTATATAGTTCATACATTAGATCCACTAGAAGAAGGGTGTATGAGTGATGCACATCCTAAACCTTTACAATAAGGTTCTTAGGAATAAAGGATTTGAGAGCAGCATATGACATGTGCTGGATAAGAAACCTAGTTCAATAAAGATGTATTTATTTTTGTAGTTAAAAAATAAAAGATATATACACTACCGTTCAAAAGTTTGGGGTGACTTAGAAATGTCACATTTTTTGTCAATTAAAATAACATCAAATTGATCAGAAATAAAGTGTAGACATTATTAATGTTGTAAATGACTATTGTCATTAGAAAACCCTTTTGCAATTATGTTAGCACAGCTGAAAACTGTTGTTCTGGTTTGATTACAGGCTCAAAATGGCCAGAAACAAAGAACTTTCTTCTGAAACTCGTCAGTCTATTCTTGTTCTGAGAAATTAAGGCTTTCGATGTGAGAACTTGCCAAGAAACTGAAGATCTCGTACAACGCTGTGCACGACTCCCTTCACAGAACAGCACAAACTGGTCCTAAACAGAATAGAAAGATGAGTGGGAGGCCCCGGTGCACAACTGAGCAAGAGAACAAGTACATCAGAGTGTCTAGTTTGAGAAACAGACACCTCACAAGTCCTCAACTGGCAGCTTCATTAAATAGCATCCTCAAAACACCAGTCTCAACTACAGCAGTGACGAGGCAAATCCGGGATGCTGGACTTGTAGGCAGAGTTTCTCTGTTCAGAGTCTGTGTTCTTTTGCCCATCTTAATATTTTCTTCTTATTGGCCAGTCTGAGATATGGCTTTTTCTTTTCAACTCTGCCAGGAAGGTCAGCATCCCTGAGTTACCTCTTCACTGATGATGTTGAGACTGGTGTTCTGCGGGTAATATTTTATGAAGCTGCCATTAGAGGACTTGTAAGGTTACTAATGAACTTATCCTCTGCCACAGAGGTACAGAGTCTTCCATTCTTTGGCGGGTCTCATGATAGACAGTTTCATCATAGCGTTTGATGATTTTTGCTACTGCACTTGAAGAAACTTTCAAAGTTCTTGAAATGTTCCACATTGACTGACCTTCATGTCTTAAAGTAATGATGAACTGACATTTATCTTTGCTTATTTAAGCTGTTCTTGCCATAATATGGACTTGGTGTTTTACCAAATGTAGTCATCGCCTGTATACCCCACCTACCTCGTCATAACACAACTGATTGGCTCAAACAAATTAAGAATGAAAGAAATTCCACAAGTTAACTTTTAAGAAGGCACACCTATTATTTGAAATGCATTCCAGGTGACTACCTCATGAAGCTGGTTGAGAGAATGCCAAGAGTGTGCAAAGCTGTCATCAAGGTAAAGGGAGGCTATTTGAAGAATTGCAAATATAAAAATATTTTGATTTGTTGAACACTTTTTTGGTTGCTCCATGATTCCATATGTTTTATGTCATAGTTTTGATGTCTTCACTATTATTCTACAATGTAAAAAAAAATGTACAAATATAGAAAACCCTTGAATGAGTCGATGTTCTAAAACTTTTGACTGACAGCTACTGTATATGTATTTTTTTTTACCCCTTTTGCTCCCCAATTGTTCTTGTCCCAATGCTGCAACTCCCGTACGGACTCAGGAGAGGCGACGGTCGAGAGCCGTGCTTCCTCCGAAAAATGACCCCGCCATTTCTCACTGCTTCTTGACACAATGTTCGCTTAACCTGGAAACCAGCTGCACCAATGTGTTGGAGAAAACATTATACACCTGGCAACCGTGTCAGCGTGCATGCGCCATGCACACCACAGGAGTCGCTAGAGCGAGATGGGACAAGGACATCCCAGCCGGCCAAACCCTCCTCTAACCCGTACAATTGTGTGTCGCCTCATGGGTCTCCAGGTCACGGCCGGCTGCGACACATCCTGGAATCAAACCAGGATCTGTAGTGATGTAGCTAGCAGTGCAATGCAGTGCCTTAGACTGCTGCGCCATTCAGGAGGCTTATTAAAATAAAGATTTCATAAAAAACGTGTTGCATTTTCTGTGCTAATTCCAAGCACTCCAAGCACTTTACATAATACGTGAACCTCATTCTCTATCAATGGAGACCAACCTGTTGACATGATAAGTGAACCTCATTCTCTATCAATGGAGCACCAACCTGTTGACATGATAAGTGAACCTCTTTCTCTATCAATGGAGCACCAACCTGTTGACATGATAAGTTAACCTCATTCTCTATCAATGGAGCACCAACCTGTTGACATGATAAGTTAACCTCATTCTCTATCAATGGAGCACCAACCTGTTGACATGATAAGTTAACCTCATTCTCTATCAATGGAGCACCAACCTGTTGACATGATAAGTTAACCTCATTCTCTATCAATGGAGCACCAACCTGTTGACATAATAAGGGAACCTCATTCTCTATCAATGGAGCACCAACCTGTTGACATGATAAGTTAACCTCATTCTCTATCAATGGAGACCAACCTGTTGACAAAGTCTCTGTCCACCTGTCCGTTCTGTATGTAGATCTCATTCAGGGCAGATTTGAACTTAGCTGCTGACACTTCACCTGTTGCTTTGGGTCCCAGGCAGGCCTGGACCAGCTCCTCAGCAGAGTTACCCTAAATGGAAAGGTCAGAGGTTAGAGGGTAGAGGTCAGCCAATCAGCATTGAGGGCAAAGTTGATTAAAATAAAATCGGTCAACAAAACACAATTTGCTTCATCTCTCTCTCTCTTTCTCTCTCTCACAAACACGCACACACACACACACACACACACACACACACACACACACACACACACACACACACACACACACACACACACACACACACACACACACACACACACACACACACACACACACACACACACACACACACACACACACACACACACACACACACACACACACACACACACACAAACTTACCGTGGGGGTAAAGTCTCGTCCCTCTGACTCGGCGATGGCTCGGCACACCTCTGTGACCTTCTGTAGAACGGCCGCTCCCGTGATGCTGACGTGGGTGGAGGCTCCGCCCCCAAAGGGAGCAAATGCCCAGGCTCCTCCTGATAGGACCAGGGCCAAGAAGGACATGCACAGCACCGGTGACATCATCAGTCTGTGTGGAAGAGAAGAGAGGGGTGGGGGGGGGGGTAAGAGAGAGAGTCTGCCATCATCATCATTATCATCATGAAGTGGGGTTTCATTGTCAACAACTGTAAGGAAATCCCTGATGCTAAATGTTGGCCCCAACCCAACCCAACATGTCCTATAATATTGGTGAATATTGCATTCCATGTTTCCTTGGAACATACAGAGATTAATGCTTCTATCCTGTTAGCCTGTTAATAAATCAAATCTTTCCACTTCAGCAAAAACTGAACAGATTAAGAAAATATATTAGTTCAGAGACATAGTATAGTTTTGTCTAAAGACAATAATAAACACTTTCAGAAAAAATATTTTATCACAGCATTAATAACCAAAAACGTATATAGTCACAACAAACAATTCAAAAACAATATATACTTAAGCAATAAGACATTAGGGGGTGTGGTATATGGTCAAAATACCACGGCTAATGACTGTTCTTAAACACGACGCCATTATATTGGCAATATACCACAAAACCCCCAAGGTGCCTTATTGCTATTATAAACTGTTTGCCATCATAATTAGAGCAGTAAAATAAATGTTTTGTCGTACTCTGATATACCACTTCTGTCAGACAATCAGCGTTCAGGGCTTGAACCACTCACTTTATAATATGATCTACAGACTAAAAAACATTTACTCTAAAATTACACCAATAATGTTAAACAAAATGAAAATAAAGACCTCTGAATTGTTTTGTGATATAATAACACCAGTTATGTGAAGAAACCTTCTCAAAGCTTCCATACCTTCTCAGGTTATTTGAGCGTAGTTGGATCTCTTCCTCTTTCCCTGTCTCTGTTGCAGCAGTAACCCAAAGTGTAGAGGAACACTGGAAGAAACAGTACACCTGTATATATACTGGACTGTACCGCCAGGCAGGGATGGAGGAGGGTGAGGTCTGTGTGTTACAGTACACACTAATCATTCACTTCTAGGGTTTTCCATAAATCATTAACCTTTGTTTGTGTGTCTCTGTCTGTCTGTCTGTCTGTCTGTCTGTCTGTCTGTCTGTCTGTCTGTCTGTCTGTCTGTCTGTGGGAGCTGTATTCCGTATTTCCTTCCCTTTCTTTACGGTAAATGAGTAATGAGGTTTCAAAGAATTCTGTATGGCTTTATCGTACTAGTTTCACAGGAAGTCTGAAGCTGATAACATTGAAAGGAAAATGATGAAAGTGTTATATTTTTCTATCAGTCATGATTCTTCATCATTCTTCATGGGAACAGGGAGGGGAGACTGATGACTAAAGAGTGGATGGTACTAACGTTAGGGTGAATTCTTTATGGTATAACAATAGTATTTCACAAGGCAGGTACATTTCTGGGATTGCTACTTGGCGTCGATAAAGGTCATCAGCGTTTATTACTGTTCGTCACAGATAACCCACTGGGCGCACACTGGTTGAATCAACATTGTTTCCACGTCGTTTCAATTAAATTACATTTAACCAACGCGGAAGAGATGGTGAATTGACCAACTAACTCTCACAGTCTCAAGTCAGAATTAGAGTTTCATCCATGTTTCTCAAATGTCAAATACCCTAAGGTCAAATGTAGTTCCAGAGTGGTGATGTCATGTTCCAGAGTGGTGATGGGATGTTGTTCTACAGTGGTGATGGGATGTTGTTCCAGAGTGGTGATGGGATGTTGTTCCAGAGTGGTGATGTCATGTTGTTCCAGAGTGGTGATGTCATGTTGTTCCAGAGTGGTGATGTCATGTTGTTCCAGAGTGGTGATGTCATGTTGTTCCCGAGTGGTGATGTCATATTGTTCCACAGTGGTGATGGGATGTTGTTCTACAGTGGTGATGGGATGTTGTTCCAGAGTGGTGATTTCATGTTGTTCCAGAGTGGAGATGGGATGTTGTTCCAGAGTGGTGATGGATGTTGTTCCAGTGGTGATGTCATGTTGTTCCAGAGTGGTGATGTCATGTTGTTCCAGAGTGCTGATGTCATGTTGTTCCAGAGTAGTGATGTCATGTTGATCCAGAGTGGTGATGTCATGTTGATCCAGAGTGGTGATGTCATGTTCTTCCAGAGTAGTGATGTCATGTTGTTCCAGAGTGGTGATGTCATGTTCCAGAGTGGTGATGGGATGTTGTTCCAGAGTGGTGATGTCATGTTCCAGAGTGGTGATGTCATGTTGTTCCAGAATGGTGAAGGGATGTTGTTCCAGAGTGATGATGGGATGTTGTTCCAGAGTGGTGATGTTATGTTGTTCCAGAGTGGTGATGTCATGTTGTTCCAGAGTGGTGATGTTGTTCCAAAGTGATGTGATGTTGTTCCAGAGTGGTGATGGGATGCTGTTCCAGAGTGGTGATGTCATGTTCCAGAGTGGTGATGTCATGTTGTTCCAGAGTGGTGATGGGATGTTGTTCCAGAGTGATGATGGGATGTTGTTCGAGAGTGGTGATGTCATGTTGTTCCAGAGTGGTTGGATGTTGTTCCAGAGTGGTGATATCATGTTGTTCCAGAGTGGTGATGTCATGTTGTTCCAGAGTGGTGATGTCATGTTGTTCCAGAGTGGTGATGTCATGTTGTTCCAGAGTAGTGATGTCATGTTGTTCCAGAGTGGTGATGTCATGTTCTTCCAGAGTAGTGATGTCATGTTGTTCCAGAGTGGTGATGTCATGTTCCATAGTGGTGATGGAATGTTGTTCCAGAGTGGTGATTTCATGTTCCAGAGTGGTGATGTCATGTTGTTCCAGAGTGGTGATGGGATGTTGTTACAGAGTGATGATGGGATGTTGTTCCAGAGTGGTGATGTCATGTTGTTCCAGAGTGGTGATGTTGTTCCAAAGTGATGTGATATTGTACCAGAGTGATATCATGTTGTTCCAGAGTGGTGATGTCATGTTGTTCCAGAGTGATGGGATGTTGTTCCAGAGTGGTGATGTCATGTTGTTCCAGAGTGAGGGGATGTTGTTCCAGAGTGGTGATATCATGTTGTTCCAGAGTGGTGATGTCATGTTGTTCCAGAGTGGTGATGTCATGTTGTTCCAGAGTGGTGATGTCATGTTGTTCCAGAGTAGTGATGTCATGTTGTTCCAGAGTGGTGATGTCATGTTCTTCCAGAGTAGTGATGTCATGTTGTACCAGAGTGGTGATGTCATGTTCCATAGTGGTGATGGAATGTTGTTCCAGAGTGGTGATGTCATGTTCCAGAGTGGTGATGTCATGTTGTTCCAGAGTAGTGATGGCATGTTGTTCCAGAGTAGTGATGTCATGTTGTTCCAGAGTGGTGATTTCATGTTGTTCCAGAGTGGTGATGGGATGTTGTTCCAGAGTGGTGATGTCATGTTGTTCCAAAGTAGTGATGTCATGTTGTTCCAGAGTAGTGATGTCATGTTGTTCCAGAGTAGTGATGTCATGTTGTTCCAGAGTGGTGATGTCATGTTGTTCCAGAGTGGTGATGGGATGTTGTTCCAGAGTGGTGATGGGATGTTGTTCCAGAGTGGTGATTTCATGTTGTTCCAGAGTGGTGATGGGATGTTGTTCCAGAGTGGTGATGGGATGTTGTTCCAGATTGGTGATGTCATGTTGTTCCAGAGTAGTGATGTCATGTTGTTCCAGAGTAGTTATGTCATGTTGTTCCAGAGTAGTGATGTCATGTTGTTCCAGAGTGGTGATGTCATGTTGTTCCAGAGTGGTGATGTCATGTTGTTCCAGAGTGGTGATGTTATGTTGTTCCAGAGTGGTGATGTCATGTTGTCTCAGAGTTGTGATGTGATGTTGTTCCAGAGTGGTGATGGGATGTTGTTCCAGAGTGGTGATGTCATATTGTCCCACAGTGGTGATGGGATGTTGTTCTACAGTGGTGATGGAATGTTGTTCCAGAGTGGTGATTTCATGTTGTTCCAGAGTGGTGATGGGATGTTGTTCCAGAGTGGTGATGTCATGTTTTTCCAGAGTAGTGATGTCATGTTGTTCCAGAGTGGTGATGTCATGTTCCATAGTGGTGATGGAATGTTGTTCCAGAGTGGTGATTTCATGTTCCAGAGTGGTGATGTCATGTTGTTCCAGAGTGGTGATGGGATGTTGTTACAGAGTGATGATGGGATGTTGTTCCAGGGTGGTGATGTCATGTTGTTCCAGAGTGGTGATGTTGTTCCAAAGTGATGTGATATTGTACCAGAGTGATATCATGTTGTTCCAGAGTGCTGATGTCATGTTGTTCCAGAGTAGTGATGTCATGTTGATCCAGAGTGGTGATGTCATGTTGATCCAGAGTGGTGATGTCATGTTCTTCCAGAGTAGTGATGTCATGTTGTTCCAGAGTGGTGATGTCATGTTCCAGAGTGGGAATGGGATGTTGTTCCAGAGTGGTGATGTCATGTTCCAGAGTGGTGATGTCATGTTGTTCCAGAATGGTGAAGGGATGTTGTTCCAGAGTGATGATGGGATGTTGTTCCAGAGTGGTGATGTCATGTTGTTCCAGAGTGGTGATGTCATGTTGTTCCAGAGTGGTGATGTTGTTCCAAAGTGATGTGATGTTGTTCCAGAGTGGTGATGGGATGTTGTTCCAGAGTGGTGATGTCATGTTCCAGAGTGGTGATGTCATGTTGTTCCAGAGTGGTGATGGGATGTTGTTCCAGAGTGATGATGGGATGTTGTTCCAGAGTGGTGATGTCATCTTGTTCCAGAGTGGTTGGATGTTGTTCCAGAGTGGTGATATCATGTTGTTCCAGAGTAGTGATGTCATGTTGTTCCAGAGTGGTGATGTCATGTTGTTCCAGAGTGGTGATGTCATGTTGTTCCAGAGTAGTGATGTCATGTTGTTCCAGAGTGGTGATGTCATGTTCTTCCAGAGTAGTGATGTCATGTTGTTCCAGAGTGGTGATGTCATGTTCCATAGTGGTGATGGAATGTTGTTCCAGAGTGGTGATTTCATGTTCCAGAGTGGTGATGTCATGTTGTTCCAGAGTGGTGATGGGATGTTGTTACAGAGTGATGATGGGATGTTGTTCCAGAGTGGTGATGTCATGTTGTTCCAGAGTGGTGATGTTGTTCCAAAGTGATGTGATATTGTACCAGAGTGATATCATGTTGTTCCAGAGTGGTGATGTCATGTTGTTCCAGAGTGATGGGATGTTGTTCCAGAGTGGTGATGTCATGTTGTTCCAGAGTGAGGGGATGTTGTTCCAGAGTGGTGATATCATGTTGTTCCAGAGTGGTGATGTCATGTTGTTCCAGAGTGGTGATGTCATGTTGTTCCAGAGTGGTGATGTCATGTTGTTCCAGAGTAGTGATGTCATGTTGTTCCAGAGTGGTGATGTCATGTTCTTCCAGAGTAGTGATGTCATGTTGTACCAGAGTGGTGATGTCATGTTCCATAGTGGTGATGGAATGTTGTTCCAGAGTGGTGATGTCATGTTCCAGAGTGGTGATGTCATGTTGTTCCAGAGTAGTGATGGCATGTTGTTCCAGAGTAGTGATGTCATGTTGTTCCAGAGTGGTGATTTCATGTTGTTCCAGAGTGGTGATGGGATGTTGTTCCAGAGTGGTGATGTCATGTTGTTCCAAAGTAGTGATGTCATGTTGTTCCAGAGTAGTGATGTCATGTTGTTCCAGAGTGGTGATGTCATGTTGTTCCGGAGTGGTGATGGGATGTTGTTCCAGAGTGGTGATGGGATGTTGTTCCAGAGTGGTGATTTCATGTTGTTCCAGAGTGGTGATGGGATGTTGTTCCAGAGTGGTGATGGGACGTTGTTCCAGATTGGTGATGTCATGTTGTTCCAGAGTAGTGATGTCATGTTGTTCCAGAGTAGTGATGTCATGTTGTTCCAGAGTAGTGATGTCATGTTGTTCCAGAGTGGTGATGTCATGTTGTTCCAGAGTGGTGATGTCATGTTGTTCCAGAGTGGTGATGTTATGTTGTTCCAGAGTGGTGATGTCATGTTGTCTCAGAGTTGTGATGTGATGTTGTTCCAGAGTGGTGATGGGATGTTGTTCCAGAGTGGTGATGTCATATTGTCCCACAGTGGTGATGGGATGTTGTTCTACAGTGGTGATGGAATGTTGTTCCAGAGTGGTGATTTCATGTTGTTCCAGAGTGGTGATGGGATGTTGTTCCAGAGTGGTGATGTCATGTTTTTCCAGAGTAGTGATGTCATGTTGTTCCAGAGTAGTGATGTCATGTTGTTCCAGAGTAGTGATGTCATGTTGTTCCAGAGTGGTGATGTCATGTTGTTCCAGAGTGGTGATGTCATGTTGTTCCAGAGTGGTGATGTTATGTTGTTCCAGAGTGGTGATGTTATGTTGTTCCAGAGTGGTGATGTCATGTTGTCTCAGAGTGGTGATGTGATGTTGTTCCAGAGTGGTGATGGGATGTTGTTCCAGAGTGGTGATGTCATATTGTTCCACAGTGGTGATGGGATGTTGTTCTACAGTGGTGATGGGATGTTGTTCCAGAGTGGTGATTTCATGTTGTTCCAGAGTGGTGATGGGATGTTGTTCCAGAGTGGTGATGTCATGTTGTCCCAGAGTAGTGATGTCATGTTGTTCCAGAGTAGTGATGTCATGTTGTTCCAGAGTAGTGATGTCATGTTGTTCCAGAGTGGTGATGTCATGTTGTTCCAGAGTGGTGATGTCATGTTGTTCCAGAGTGGTGATGTTATGTTGTTCCAGAGTGGTGATGTCATCTTGTCTCAGAGTGGTGATGTCATGTTGTTCCAGAGTGGTGATGGGATGTTGTTCCAGAGTGGTGATGTCATATTGTTCCACAGTGGTGATGGGATGTTGTTCTACAGTGGTGATGGGATGTTGTTCCAGAGTGGTGATTTCATGTTGTTCCAGAGTGGTGATGGGATGTTGTTCCAGAGTGGTGATGTTATGTTGTTCCAGAGTGGTGATGTCATGTTGTCCCAGAGTGGTGATGTCATGTTGTTCCAGAGTGGTGATGTCATGTTGTACCAGAGTGGTGATGTCATGTTTTTCCAGAGTGGTGATGTTATGTTGTTCCAGAGTGGTGATATCATGTTGTTCCAGAGTAGTGATGTCATGTTGTTCCAGAGTAGTGATGTCATGTTGTTCCAGAGTGGTGATGTCATGTTGTTCCAGAGTGGTGATGTCATGTTGTTCCAGAGTGGTGATGTCATGTTGTCTCAGATTGGTGATGTGATGTTGTTCCAGAGTGGTGATGGGATGTTGTTCCAGAGTGGTGATGTCATATTGTTCCACAGTGGTGATGGGATGATGTTCTACAGTGGTGATGGAATGTTGTTCCAGAGTGGTGATTTCATGTTGTTCCAGAGTGGTGATGGGATGTTGTTCCAGAGTGGTGATGTCATGTTTTTCCAGAGTAGTGATGTCATGTTGTTCCAGAGTGGTGATGTCATGTTCCATAGTGGTGATGGAATGTTGTTCCAGAGTGGTGATTTCATGTTCCAGAGTGGTGATGTCATGTTGTTCCAGAGTGGTGATGGGATGTTGTTACAGAGTGATGATGGGATGTTGTTCCAGAGTGGTGATGTCATGTTGTTCCAGAGTGGTGATGTTGTTCCAAAGTGATGTGATATTGTACCAGAGTGATATCATGTTGTTCCAGAGTGCTGATGTCATGTTGTTCCAGAGTAGTGATGTCATGTTGTTCCAGAGTAGTGATGTCATGTTGTTCCAGAGTGGTGATGTCATGTTGTTCCAGAGTGGTGATGGGATGTTGTTCCAGAGTGGTGATGGGATGTTGTTCCAGAGTGGTGATTTCATGTTGTTCCAGAGTGGTGATGGGATGTTGTTCCAGAGTGGTGATGGGATGTTGTTCCAGATTGGTGATGTCATGTTGTTCCAGAGTAGTGATGTCATGTTGTTCCAGAGTAGTGATGTCATGTTGTTCCAGAGTAGTGATGTCATGTTGTTCCAGAGTGGTGATGTCATGTTGTTCCAGAGTGGTGATGTCATGTTGTTCCAGAGTGGTGATGTCATGTTGTCTCAGAGTGGTGATGTGATGTTGTTCCAGAGTGGTGATGGGATGTTGTTCCAGAGTGGTGATGTCATATTGTTCCACAGTGGTGATGGGATGTTGTTCTACAGTGGTGATGGAATGTTGTTCCAGAGTGGTGATTTCATGTTGTTCCAGAGTGGTGATGGGATGTTGTTCCAGAGTGGTGATGTCATGTTTTTCCAGAGTAGTGATGTCATGTTGTTCCAGAGTGGTGATGTCATGTTCCAGAGTGGTGATGGGATGTTGTTCCAGAGTGGTGATGTCATGTTCCAGAGTGGTGATGTCATGTTGTTCCAGAATGGTGAAGGGATGTTGTTCCAGAGTGATGATGGGATGTTGTTCCAGAGTGGTGATGTCATGTTGTTCCAGAGTGGTGATGTCATGTTGTTCCAGAGTGGTGATGTTGTTCCAAAGTGATGTGATGTTGTTCCAGAGTGGTGATGGGATGTTGTTCCAGAGTGGTGATGTCATGTTCCAGAGTGGTGATGTCATGTTGTTCCAGAGTGGTGATGGGATGTTGTTCCAGAGTGATGATGGGATGTTGTTCCAGAGTGGTGATGTCATCTTGTTCCAGAGTGGTTGGATGTTGTTCCAGAGTGGTGATATCATGTTGTTCCAGAGTGGTGATGTCATGTTGTTCCAGAGTGGTGATGTCATGTTGTTCCAGAGTGGTGATGTCATGTTGTTCCAGAGTGGTGATGTCATGTTCTTCCAGAGTAGTGATGTCATGTTGTTCCAGAGTGGTGATGTCATGTTCCATAGTGGTGATGGAATGTTGTTCCAGAGTGGTGATTTCATGTTCCAGAGTGGTGATGTCATGTTGTTCCAGAGTGGTGATGGGATGTTGTTACAGAGTGATGATGGGATGTTGTTCCAGAGTGGTGATGTCATGTTGTTCCAGAGTGGTGATGTTGTTCCAAAGTGATGTGATATTGTACCAGAGTGATATCATGTTGTTCCAGAGTGGTGATGTCATGTTGTTCCAGAGTGATGGGATGTTGTTCCAGAGTGGTGATTTCATGTTGTTCCAGAGTGAGGGGATGTTGTTCCAGAGTGGTGATATCATGTTGTTCCAGAGTGGTGATGTCATGTTGTTCCAGAGTGGTGATGTCATGTTGTTCCAGAGTGGTGATGTCATGTTGTTCCAGAGTAGTGATGTCATGTTGTTCCAGAGTGGTGATGTCATGTTCTTCCAGAGTAGTGATGTCATGTTGTACCAGAGTGGTGATGTCATGTTCCATAGTGGTGATGGAATGTTGTTCCAGAGTGGTGATGTCATGTTCCAGAGTGGTGATGTCATGTTGTTCCAGAGTAGTGATGGCATGTTGTTCCAGAGTAGTGATGTCATGTTGTTCCAGAGTGGTGATGTCATGTTGTTCCAGAGTGGTGATGGGATGTTGTTCCAGAGTGGTGATGTCATGTTGTTCCAAAGTAGTGATGTCATGTTGTTCCAGAGTAGTGATGTCATGTTGTTCCAGAGTAGTGATGTCATGTTGTTCCAGAGTGGTGATGTCATGTTGTTCCGGAGTGGTGATGGGATGTTGTTCCAGAGTGGTGATGGGATGTTGTTCCAGAGTGGTGATTTCATGTTGTTCCAGAGTGGTGATGGGATGTTGTTCCAGAGTGGTGATGGGATGTTGTTCCAGATTGGTGATGTCATGTTGTTCCAGAGTAGTGATGGAATGTTGTTCCAGAGTGGTGATTTCATGTTGTTCCAGAGTGGTGATGGGATGTTGTTCCAGAGTGGTGATGTCATGTTTTTCCAGAGTAGTGATGTCATGTTGTTCCAGAGTGGTGATGTCATGTTCCATAGTGGTGATGGAATGTTGTTCCAGAGTGGTGATTTCATGTTCCAGAGTGGTGATGTCATGTTGTTCCAGAGTGGTGATGGGATGTTGTTACAGAGTGATGATGGGATGTTGTTCCAGAGTGGTGATTTCATGTTGTTCCAGAGTGGTGATGTTATGTTGTTCCAGAGTGGTGATGTCATGTTGTCTCAGAGTGGTGATGTGATGTTGTTCCAGAGTGGTGATGGGATGTTGTTCCAGAGTGGTGATGTCATATTGTTCCACAGTGGTGATGGGATGTTGTTCTACAGTGGTGATGGGATGTTGTTCCAGAGTGGTGATTTCATGTTGTTCCAGAGTGGTGATGGGATGTTGTTCCAGAGTGGTGATGTCATGTTGTCCCAGAGTAGTGATGTCATGTTGTTCCAGAGTAGTGATGTCATGTTGTTCCAGAGTAGTGATGTCATGTTGTTCCAGAGTGGTGATGTCATGTTGTTCCAGAGTGGTGATGTCATGTTGTTCCAGAGTGGTGATGTTATGTTGTTCCAGAGTGGTGATGTCATCTTGTCTCAGAGTGGTGATGTCATGTTGTTCCAGAGTGGTGATGGGATGTTGTTCCAGAGTGGTGATGTCATATTGTTCCACAGTGGTGATGGGATGTTGTTCTACAGTGGTGATGGGATGTTGTTCCAGAGTGGTGATTTCATGTTGTTCCAGAGTGGTGATGGGATGTTGTTCCAGAGTGGTGATGTTATGTTGTTCCAGAGTGGTGATGTCATGTTGTCCCAGAGTGGTGATGTCATGTTGTTCCAGAGTGGTGATGTCATGTTGTACCAGAGTGGTGATGTCATGTTTTTCCAGAGTGGTGATGTTATGTTGTTCCAGAGTGGTGATATCATGTTGTTCCAGAGTAGTGATGTCATGTTGTTCCAGAGTAGTGATGTCATGTTGTTCCAGAGTGGTGATGTCATGTTGTTCCAGAGTGGTGATGTCATGTTGTTCCAGAGTGGTGATGTCATGTTGTCTCAGATTGGTGATGTGATGTTGTTCCAGAGTGGTGATGGGATGTTGTTCCAGAGTGGTGATGTCATATTGTTCCACAGTGGTGATGGGATGATGTTCTACAGTGGTGATGGAATGTTGTTCCAGAGTGGTGATTTCATGTTGTTCCAGAGTGGTGATGGGATGTTGTTCCAGAGTGGTGATGTCATGTTTTTCCAGAGTAGTGATGTCATGTTGTTCCAGAGTGGTGATGTCATGTTCCATAGTGGTGATGGAATGTTGTTCCAGAGTGGTGATGTCATGTTGTTCCAGAGTGGTGATGTCATGTTCTTCCAGAGTAGTGATGTCATGTTGTTCCAGAGTGGTGATGTCATGTTCCATAGTGGTGATGGAATGTTGTTCCAGAGTGGTGATTTCATGTTCCAGAGTGGTGATGTCATGTTGTTCCAGAGTGGTGATGGGATGTTGTTACAGAGTGATGATGGGATGTTGTTCCAGAGTGGTGATGTCATGTTGTTCCAGAGTGGTGATGTTGTTCCAAAGTGATGTGATATTGTACCAGAGTGATATCATGTTGTTCCAGAGTGGTGATGTCATGTTGTTCCAGAGTGATGGGATGTTGTTCCAGAGTGGTGATGTCATGTTGTTCCAGAGTGAGGGGATGTTGTTCCAGAGTGGTGATATCATGTTGTTCCAGAGTGGTGATGTCATGTTGTTCCAGAGTGGTGATGTCATGTTGTTCCAGAGTGGTGATGTCATGTTGTTCCAGAGTAGTGATGTCATGTTGTTCCAGAGTGGTGATGTCATGTTCTTCCAGAGTAGTGATGTCATGTTGTACCAGAGTGGTGATGTCATGTTCCATAGTGGTGATGGAATGTTGTTCCAGAGTGGTGATGTCATGTTCCAGAGTGGTGATGTCATGTTGTTCCAGAGTAGTGATGGCATGTTGTTCCAGAGTAGTGATGTCATGTTGTTCCAGAGTGGTGATGTCATGTTGTTCCAGAGTGGTGATGGGATGTTGTTCCAGAGTGGTGATGTCATGTTGTTCCAAAGTAGTGATGTCATGTTGTTCCAGAGTAGTGATGTCATGTTGTTCCAGAGTAGTGATGTCATGTTGTTCCAGAGTGGTGATGTCATGTTGTTCCGGAGTGGTGATGGGATGTTGTTCCAGAGTGGTGATGGGATGTTGTTCCAGAGTGGTGATTTCATGTTGTTCCAGAGTGGTGATGGGATGTTGTTCCAGAGTGGTGATGGGATGTTGTTCCAGATTGGTGATGTCATGTTGTTCCAGAGTAGTGATGGAATGTTGTTCCAGAGTGGTGATTTCATGTTGTTCCAGAGTGGTGATGGGATGTTGTTCCAGAGTGGTGATGTCATGTTTTTCCAGAGTAGTGATGTCATGTTGTTCCAGAGTGGTGATGTCATGTTCCATAGTGGTGATGGAATGTTGTTCCAGAGTGGTGATTTCATGTTCCAGAGTGGTGATGTCATGTTGTTCCAGAGTGGTGATGGGATGTTGTTACAGAGTGATGATGGGATGTTGTTCCAGAGTGGTGATTTCATGTTGTTCCAGAGTGGTGATGTTATGTTGTTCCAGAGTGGTGATGTCATGTTGTCTCAGAGTGGTGATGTGATGTTGTTCCAGAGTGGTGATGGGATGTTGTTCCAGAGTGGTGATGTCATATTGTTCCACAGTGGTGATGGGATGTTGTTCTACAGTGGTGATGGGATGTTGTTCCAGAGTGGTGATTTCATGTTGTTCCAGAGTGGTGATGGGATGTTGTTCCAGAGTGGTGATGTCATGTTGTCCCAGAGTAGTGATGTCATGTTGTTCCAGAGTAGTGATGTCATGTTGTTCCAGAGTAGTGATGTCATGTTGTTCCAGAGTGGTGATGTCATGTTGTTCCAGAGTGGTGATGTCATGTTGTTCCAGAGTGGTGATGTTATGTTGTTCCAGAGTGGTGATGTCATCTTGTCTCAGAGTGGTGATGTCATGTTGTTCCAGAGTGGTGATGGGATGTTGTTCCAGAGTGGTGATGTCATATTGTTCCACAGTGGTGATGGGATGTTGTTCTACAGTGGTGATGGGATGTTGTTCCAGAGTGGTGATTTCATGTTGTTCCAGAGTGGTGATGGGATGTTGTTCCAGAGTGGTGATGTTATGTTGTTCCAGAGTGGTGATGTCATGTTGTCCCAGAGTGGTGATGTCATGTTGTTCCAGAGTGGTGATGTCATGTTGTACCAGAGTGGTGATGTCATGTTTTTCCAGAGTGGTGATGTTATGTTGTTCCAGAGTGGTGATATCATGTTGTTCCAGAGTAGTGATGTCATGTTGTTCCAGAGTAGTGATGTCATGTTGTTCCAGAGTGGTGATGTCATGTTGTTCCAGAGTGGTGATGTCATGTTGTTCCAGAGTGGTGATGTCATGTTGTCTCAGATTGGTGATGTGATGTTGTTCCAGAGTGGTGATGGGATGTTGTTCCAGAGTGGTGATGTCATATTGTTCCACAGTGGTGATGGGATGATGTTCTACAGTGGTGATGGAATGTTGTTCCAGAGTGGTGATTTCATGTTGTTCCAGAGTGGTGATGGGATGTTGTTCCAGAGTGGTGATGTCATGTTTTTCCAGAGTAGTGATGTCATGTTGTTCCAGAGTGGTGATGTCATGTTCCATAGTGGTGATGGAATGTTGTTCCAGAGTGGTGATTTCATGTTCCAGAGTGGTGATGTCATGTTGTTCCAGAGTGGTGATGGGATGTTGTTACAGAGTGATGATGGGATGTTGTTCCAGAGTGGTGATGTCATGTTGTTCCAGAGTGGTGATGTTGTTCCAAAGTGATGTGATATTGTACCAGAGTGATATCATGTTGTTCCAGAGTGCTGATGTCATGTTGTTCCAGAGTAGTGATGTCATGTTGTTCCAGAGTAGTGATGTCATGTTGTTCCAGATTGGTGATGTCATGTTGTTCCAGAGTGGTGATGGGATGTTGTTCCAGAGTGGTGATGGGATGTTGTTCCAGAGTGGTGATTTCATGTTGTTCCAGAGTGGTGATGGGATGTTGTTCCAGAGTGGTGATGGGATGTTGTTCCAGATTGGTGATGTCATGTTGTTCCAGAGTAGTGATGTCATGTTGTTCCAGAGTAGTGATGTCATGTTGTTCCAGAGTAGTGATGTCATGTTGTTCCAGAGTGGTGATGTCATGTTGTTCCAGAGTGGTGATGTCATGTTGTTCCAGAGTGGTGATGTCATGTTGTCTCAGAGTGGTGATGTGATGTTGTTCCAGAGTGGTGATGGGATGTTGTTCCAGAGTGGTGATGTCATATTGTTCCACAGTGGTGATGGGATGTTGTTCTACAGTGGTGATGGAATGTTGTTCCAGAGTGGTGATTTCATGTTGTTCCAGAGTGGTGATGGGATGTTGTTCCAGAGTGGTGATGTCATGTTTTTCCAGAGTAGTGATGTCATGTTGTTCCAGAGTGGTGATGTCATGTTCCAGAGTGGTGATGGGATGTTGTTCCAGAGTGGTGATGTCATGTTCCAGAGTGGTGATGTCATGTTGTTCCAGAATGGTGAAGGGATGTTGTTCCAGAGTGATGATGGGATGTTGTTCCAGAGTGGTGATGTCATGTTGTTCCAGAGTGGTGATGTCATGTTGTTCCAGAGTGGTGATGTTGTTCCAAAGTGATGTGATGTTGTTCCAGAGTGGTGATGGGATGTTGTTCCAGAGTGGTGATGTCATGTTCCAGAGTGGTGATGTCATGTTGTTCCAGAGTGGTGATGGGATGTTGTTCCAGAGTGATGATGGGATGTTGTTCCAGAGTGGTGATGTCATCTTGTTCCAGAGTGGTTGGATGTTGTTCCAGAGTGGTGATATCATGTTGTTCCAGAGTGGTGATGTCATGTTGTTCCAGAGTGGTGATGTCATGTTGTTCCAGAGTGGTGATGTCATGTTGTTCCAGAGTGGTGATGTCATGTTCTTCCAGAGTAGTGATGTCATGTTGTTCCAGAGTGGTGATGTCATGTTCCATAGTGGTGATGGAATGTTGTTCCAGAGTGGTGATTTCATGTTCCAGAGTGGTGATGTCATGTTGTTCCAGAGTGGTGATGGGATGTTGTTACAGAGTGATGATGGGATGTTGTTCCAGAGTGGTGATGTCATGTTGTTCCAGAGTGGTGATGTTGTTCCAAAGTGATGTGATATTGTACCAGAGTGATATCATGTTGTTCCAGAGTGGTGATGTCATGTTGTTCCAGAGTGATGGGATGTTGTTCCAGAGTGGTGATGTCATGTTGTTCCAGAGTGAGGGGATGTTGTTCCAGAGTGGTGATATCATGTTGTTCCAGAGTGGTGATGTCATGTTGTTCCAGAGTGGTGATGTCATGTTGTTCCAGAGTGGTGATGTCATGTTGTTCCAGAGTAGTGATGTCATGTTGTTCCAGAGTGGTGATGTCATGTTCTTCCAGAGTAGTGATGTCATGTTGTACCAGAGTGGTGATGTCATGTTCCATAGTGGTGATGGAATGTTGTTCCAGAGTGGTGATGTCATGTTCCAGAGTGGTGATGTCATGTTGTTCCAGAGTAGTGATGGCATGTTGTTCCAGAGTAGTGATGTCATGTTGTTCCAGAGTGGTGATGTCATGTTGTTCCAGAGTGGTGATGGGATGTTGTTCCAGAGTGGTGATGTCATGTTGTTCCAAAGTAGTGATGTCATGTTGTTCCAGAGTAGTGATGTCATGTTGTTCCAGAGTAGTGATGTCATGTTGTTCCAGAGTGGTGATGTCATGTTGTTCCGGAGTGGTGATGGGATGTTGTTCCAGAGTGGTGATGGGATGTTGTTCCAGAGTGGTGATTTCATGTTGTTCCAGAGTGGTGATGGGATGTTGTTCCAGAGTGGTGATGGGATGTTGTTCCAGATTGGTGATGTCATGTTGTTCCAGAGTAGTGATGGAATGTTGTTCCAGAGTGGTGATTTCATGTTGTTCCAGAGTGGTGATGGGATGTTGTTCCAGAGTGGTGATGTCATGTTTTTCCAGAGTAGTGATGTCATGTTGTTCCAGAGTGGTGATGTCATGTTCCATAGTGGTGATGGAATGTTGTTCCAGAGTGGTGATTTCATGTTCCAGAGTGGTGATGTCATGTTGTTCCAGAGTGGTGATGGGATGTTGTTACAGAGTGATGATGGGATGTTGTTCCAGAGTGGTGATGTCATGTTGTTCCAGAGTGGTGATGTTGTTCCAAAGTGATGTGATATTGTACCAGAGTGATATCATGTTGTTCCAGAGTGCTGATGTCATGTTGTTCCAGAGTAGTGATGTCATGTTGATCCAGAGTGGTGATGTCATGTTGATCCAGAGTGGTGATGTCATGTTCTTCCAGAGTAGTGATGTCATGTTGTTCCAGAGTGGTGATGTCATGTTCCAGAGTGGTGATGGGATGTTGTTCCAGAGTGGTGATGTCATGTTCCAGAGTGGTGATGTCATGTTGTTCCAGAATGGTGAAGGGATGTTGTTCCAGAGTGATGATGGGATGTTGTTCCAGAGTGGTGATGTCATGTTGTTCCAGAGTGGTGATGTCATGTTGTTCCAGAGTGGTGATGTTGTTCCAAAGTGATGTGATGTTGTTCCAGAGTGGTGATGGGATGTTGTTCCAGAGTGGTGATGTCATGTTCCAGAGTGGTGATGTCATGTTGTTCCAGAGTGGTGATGGGATGTTGTTCCAGAGTGATGATGGGATGTTGTTCCAGAGTGGTGATGTCATCTTGTTCCAGAGTGGTTGGATGTTGTTCCAGAGTGGTGATATCATGTTGTTCCAGAGTGGTGATGTCATGTTGTTCCAGAGTGGTGATGTCATGTTGTTCCAGAGTGGTGATGTCATGTTGTTCCAGAGTGGTGATGTCATGTTCTTCCAGAGTAGTGATGTCATGTTGTTCCAGAGTGGTGATGTCATGTTCCATAGTGGTGATGGAATGTTGTTCCAGAGTGGTGATTTCATGTTCCAGAGTGGTGATGTCATGTTGTTCCAGAGTGGTGATGGGATGTTGTTACAGAGTGATGATGGGATGTTGTTCCAGAGTGGTGATGTCATGTTGTTCCAGAGTGGTGATGTTGTTCCAAAGTGATGTGATATTGTACCAGAGTGATATCATGTTGTTCCAGAGTGGTGATGTCATGTTGTTCCAGAGTGATGGGATGTTGTTCCAGAGTGGTGATGTCATGTTGTTCCAGAGTGAGGGGATGTTGTTCCAGAGTGGTGATATCATGTTGTTCCAGAGTGGTGATGTCATGTTGTTCCAGAGTGGTGATGTCATGTTGTTCCAGAGTGGTGATGTCATGTTGTTCCAGAGTAGTGATGTCATGTTGTTCCAGAGTGGTGATGTCATGTTCTTCCAGAGTAGTGATGTCATGTTGTACCAGAGTGGTGATGTCATGTTCCATAGTGGTGATGGAATGTTGTTCCAGAGTGGTGATGTCATGTTCCAGAGTGGTGATGTCATGTTGTTCCAGAGTAGTGATGGCATGTTGTTCCAGAGTAGTGATGTCATGTTGTTCCAGAGTGGTGATTTCATGTTGTTCCAGAGTGGTGATGGGATGTTGTTCCAGAGTGGTGATGTCATGTTGTTCCAAAGTAGTGATGTCATGTTGTTCCAGAGTAGTGATGTCATGTTGTTCCAGAGTAGTGATGTCATGTTGTTCCAGAGTGGTGATGTCATGTTGTTCCGGAGTGGTGATGGGATGTTGTTCCAGAGTGGTGATGGGATGTTGTTCCAGAGTGGTGATTTCATGTTGTTCCAGAGTGGTGATGGGATGTTGTTCCAGAGTGGTGATGGGATGTTGTTCCAGATTGGTGATGTCATGTTGTTCCAGAGTAGTGATGTCATGTTGTTCCAGAGTAGTGATGTCATGTTGTTCCAGAGTAGTGATGTCATGTTGTTCCAGAGTGGTGATGTCATGTTGTTCCAGAGTGGTGATGTCATGTTGTTCCAGAGTGGTGATGTTATGTTGTTCCAGAGTGGTGATGTCATGTTGTCTCAGAGTTGTGATGTGATGTTGTTCCAGAGTGGTGATGGGATGTTGTTCCAGAGTGGTGATGTCATATTGTCCCACAGTGGTGATGGGATGTTGTTCTACAGTGGTGATGGAATGTTGTTCCAGAGTGGTGATTTCATGTTGTTCCAGAGTGGTGATGGGATGTTGTTCCAGAGTGGTGATGTCATGTTTTTCCAGAGTAGTGATGTCATGTTGTTCCAGAGTGGTGATGTCATGTTCCATAGTGGTGATGGAATGTTGTTCCAGAGTGGTGATTTCATGTTCCAGAGTGGTGATGTCATGTTGTTCCAGAGTTGTGATGGGATGTTGTTACAGAGTGATGATGGGATGTTGTTCCAGAGTGGTGATGTCATGTTGTTCCAGAGTGGTGATGTTGTTCCAAAGTGATGTGATATTGTACCAGAGTGATATCATGTTGTTCCAGAGTGGTGATGTCATGTTGTTCCAGAGTGATGGGATGTTGTTCCAGAGTGGTGATGTCATGTTGTTCCAGAGTGAGGGGATGTTGTTCCAGAGTGGTGATATCATGTTGTTCCAGAGTGGTGATGTCATGTTGTTCCAGAGTGGTGATGTCATGTTGTTCCAGAGTGGTGATGTCATGTTGTTCCAGAGTAGTGATGTCATGTTGTTCCAGAGTGGTGATGTCATGTTCTTCCAGAGTAGTGATGTCATGTTGTACCAGAGTGGTGATGTCATGTTCCATAGTGGTGATGGAATGTTGTTCCAGAGTGGTGATGTCATGTTCCAGAGTGGTGATGTCATGTTGTTCCAGAGTAGTGATGGCATGTTGTTCCAGAGTAGTGATGTCATGTTGTTCCAGAGTGGTGATTTCATGTTGTTCCAGAGTGGTGATGGGATGTTGTTCCAGAGTGGTGATGTCATGTTGTTCCAAAGTAGTGATGTCATGTTGTTCCAGAGTAGTGATGTCATGTTGTTCCAGAGTAGTGATGTCATGTTGTTCCAGAGTGGTGATGTCATGTTGTTCCAGAGTGGTGATGGGATGTTGTTCCAGAGTGGTGATGGGATGTTGTTCCAGAGTGGTGATTTCATGTTGTTCCAGAGTGGTGATGGGATGTTGTTCCAGAGTGGTGATGGGATGTTGTTCCAGATTGGTGATGTCATGTTGTTCCAGAGTAGTGATGTCATGTTGTTCCAGAGTAGTGATGTCATGTTGTTCCAGAGTAGTGATGTCATGTTGTTCCAGAGTGGTGATGTCATGTTGTTCCAGAGTGGTGATGTCATGTTGTTCCAGAGTGGTGATGTTATGTTGTTCCAGAGTGGTGATGTCATGTTGTCTCAGAGTTGTGATATGATGTTGTTCCAGAGTGGTGATGGGATGTTGTTCCAGAGTGGTGATGTCATATTGTCCCACAGTGGTGATGGGATGTTGTTCTACAGTGGTGATGGAATGTTGTTCCAGAGTGGTGATGGAATGTTGTTCCAGAGTGGTGATGGGATGTTGTTCCAGAGTGGTGATGTCATGTTTTTCCAGAGTAGTGATGTCATGTTGTTCCAGAGTAGTGATGTCATGTTGTTCCAGAGTAGTGATGTCATGTTGTTCCAGAGTGGTGATGTCATGTTGTTCCAGAGTGGTGATGTCATGTTGTTCCAGAGTGGTGATGTTATGTTGTTCCAGAGTGGTGATGTTATGTTGTTCCAGAGTGGTGATGTCATGTTGTCTCAGAGTGGTGATGTGATGTTGTTCCAGAGTGGTGATGGGATGTTGTTCCAGAGTGGTGATGTCATATTGTTCCACAGTGGTGATGGGATGTTGTTCTACAGTGGTGATGGGATGTTGTTCCAGAGTGGTGATTTCATGTTGTTCCAGAGTGGTGATGGGATGTTGTTGCAGAGTGGTGATGTCATGATGTCCCAGAGTAGTGATGTCATGTTGTTCCAGAGTAGTGATGTCATGTTGTTCCAGAGTAGTGATGTCATGTTGTTCCAGAGTGGTGATGTCATGTTGTTCCAGAGTGGTGATGTCATGTTGTTCCAGAGTGGTGATGTTATGTTGTTCCAGAGTGGTGATGTCATGTTGTCTCAGAGTGGTGATGTCATGTTGTTCCAGAGTGGTGATGGGATGTTGTTCCAGAGTGGTGATGTCATATTGTTCCACAGTGGTGATGGGATGTTGTTCTACAGTGGTGATGGGATGTTGTTCCAGAGTGGTGATTTCATGTTGTTCCAGAGTGGTGATGGGATGTTGTTCCAGAGTGGTGATGTTATGTTGTTCCAGAGTGGTGATGTCATGTTGTCCCAGAGTGGTGATGTCATGTTGTTCCAGAGTGGTGATGTCATGTTGTTCCAGAGTGGTGATGTCATGTTTTTCCAGAGTGGTGATGTTATGTTGTTCCAGAGTGGTGATATCATGTTGTTCCAGAGTAGTGATGTCATGTTGTTCCAGAGTAGTGATGTCATGTTGTTCCAGAGTGGTGATGTCATGTTGTTCCAGAGTGGTGATGTCATGTTGTTCCAGAGTGGTGATGTCATGTTGTCTCAGAGTGGTGATGTGATGTTGTTCCAGAGTGGTGATGGGATGTTGTTCCAGAGTGGTGATGTCATATTGTTCCACAGTGGTGATGGGATGTTGTTCTACAGTGGTGATGGGATGTTGTTCCAGAGTGGTGATTTCATGTTGTTCCAGAGTGGTGATGGGATGTTGTTCCAGAGTGGTGATGTCATGTTGTTCCAGAGTAGTGATGTCATGTTGTTCCAGAGTAGTGATGTCATGTTGTTCCAGAGTAGTGATGTCATGTTGTTCCAGAGTGGTGATGTCATGTTGTTCCAGAGTGGTGATGTCATGTTGTTCCAGAGTGGTGATGTTATGTTGTTCCAGAGTGGTGATGTCATGTTGTCTCAGAGTGGTGATGTCATGTTGTTCCAGAGTGGTGATGGGATGTTGTTCCAGAGTGGTGATGTCATATTGTTCCACAGTGGTGATGGGATGTTGTTCTACAGTGGTGATGGGATGTTGTTCCAGAGTGGTGATTTCATGTTGTTCCAGAGTGGTGATGGGATGTTGTTCCAGAGTGGTGATGTTATGTTTTTCCAGAGTGGTGATGTCATGTTGTCCCAGAGTGGTGATGTCATGTTGTTCCAGAGTGGTGATGTCATGTTGTTCCAGAGTGGTGATGTCATGTTGTTCCCGAGTGGTGATGTCATGTTGTTCCAGAGTGGTGATGTCATGTTTTCCAGAGTGGTGATGTTATGTTGTTCCAGAGTGGTGATATCATGTTGTTCCAGAGTAGTGATGTCATGTTGTTCCAGAGTAGTGATGTCATGTTGTTCCAGAGTGGTGATGTCATGTTGTTCCAGAGTGGTGATGTCATGTTGTTCCAGAGTGGTGATGTCATGTTGTCTCAGAGTGGTGATGTGATGTTGTTCCAGAGTGGTGATGGGATGTTGTTCCAGAGTGGTGATGTCATGTTGTTCCACAGTGGTGATGGGATGTTGTCAGTGGTGATGGGATGTTGTTCCAGAGTGGTGATTTCATGTTGTTCCAGAGTGGTGATGGGATGTTGTTCCAGAGTGGTGATGTCATGTTGTTCATGTTGATGTCATGTTGTTCCAGAGTAGTGATGTCATGTTGTTCCAGAGAAGTGATGTCATGTTGTTCCAGAGTGGTGATGTCATGTTGTTCCAGAGTGGTGATGTCATGTTGTTCCAGAGTGATGATGTTATGTTGTTCCAGAGTGGTGATGTCATGTTGTCTCAGAGTGGTGATGTCATGTTGTTCCAGAGTGGTGATGGGATGTTGTTCCAGAGTGGTGATGTCATATTGTTCCACAGTGGTGATGGGATGTTGTTCTACAGTGGTGATGGGATGTTGTTCCAGAGTGGTGATTTCATGTTGTTCCAGAGTGGTGATGTCATGTTGTCTCAGAGTGGTGATGTCATGTTGTTCCAGAGTGGTGATGGGATGTTGTTCCAGAGTGGTGATGTCATATTGTTCCACAGTGGTGATGGGATGTTGTTCTACAGTGGTGATGGGATGTTGTTCCAGAGTGGTGATTTCATGTTGTTCCACAGTGGTGATGGGATGTTGTTCTACAGTGGTGATGGGATGTTGTTCCAGAGTGGTGATTTCATGTTGTTCCAGAGTGGTGATGGGATGTTGTTCCAGAGTGGTGATGTCATGTTGTTCCAGAGTGGTGATGTCATGTTGTTCCCAGAGTGGTGATGTCATGTTGTTCCAGAGTGGTGATGGGATGTTGTTCCACAGTGGTGATGGGATGTTGTTCCAGAGTGGTGATTTCATGTTGTTCCAGAGTGGTGATTTCATGTTGTTCCAGAGTGGTGATGGGATGTTGTTCCAGAGTGGTGATTCATGTTGTTCCAGAGTGGTGATGTCATGTTGTTCCAGAGTGGTGATGTCATGTTGTTCCAGAGTGGTGATGTCATGTTGTTCCAGAGTGGTGATGTCATGTTGTTCCAGAGTGGTGATGGGATGTTGTTCCAGAGTGAGTGATGTCATGTTGTTCCAGAGTGGTGATTTCATGTTGTTCCAGAGTGGTGATGGGATGTTGTTCCAGAGTGGTGATGTCATGTTCCAGAGTGGTGATGTCATGTTGTTCCAGAATGGTGATGGGATGTTGTTCCAGAGTGATGATGGGAAGTTGTTCCAGAGTGGTGATGTCATGTTGTTCAGAGTGGTGATGTTGTTCCAAAGTGGTGATGGGATGTTGTTCCAGAGTGGTGATGTGATGTTGTTCCAGAGTGGTTATGTCATATTGTTCAACAGTGGTGATGGGATGTTGTTCCAGAGTGGTGATGTCATGTTGTTCAAGAGTGGTGATGTCATGTTGTTCCAGAGTGGTGATGGGATGTTGTTCCAGAGTGGTGATGTGATGTTGTTCCGAGTGGTTATGTCATATTGTTCCACAGTGGTGATGGGATGTTGTTCCAGAGTGGTGATTTCATGTTGTTCCAGAGTGGTGATGGGATGTTGTTCCAGAGTGGTGATGGATGTTGTTCCAGTGGTGATGTCATGTTGGTCCAGAGTGGTGATGTTTTGCTGTTCCAGAGTGGTGATGTCATGTTGTTCCAGAGTAGTGATGTCATGTTGTTCCAGAGTGGTGATGTCATGTTGTTCCAGAGTGGTGATGTCATGTTGTTCCAGAGTGGTGATGTCATGTTGTTCCAGAGTGGTGATGGATGTTGTTCCAGAGTGGTGATGTGATGTTGTTCCAGAGTGGTTATGTCATATTGTTCCACAGTGGTGATGGGATGTTGTTCCAGAGTGGTGATGGGATGTTGTTCCAGAGTGGTGATTTCATGTTTTCCAGAGTGGTGATTTCATGTTGTTCCAGAGTGGTGATGGGATGTTGTTCCAGAGTGGTGATGGATGTTGTTCCAGTGGTGATGTCATGTTGTTCCAGAGTGGTGATGTCATGTTGTTCCAGAGTGGTGATGTCATGTTGTTCCAGAGTGGTGATGTCATGTTGTTCCAGAGTGGTGATGTCATGTTGTTCCAGAGTAGTGATGTCATGTTGTTCCAGAGTGGTGATGTCATGTTCCAGAGTGGTGATGGGATGTTGTTCCAGAGTGGTGATGTCATGTTCCAGAGTGGTGATGTCATGTTGTTCCAGAGTGGTGATGTCATGTTCCAGAGTGGTGATGTCATGTTGTTCCAGAGTGGTGATGGGATGTTGTTCCAGAGTGATGATGTCATGTTGTTCCAGAGTAGTGATGTCATGTTGTTCCAGAGTGGTGATGTCAAAGTGATGTGATGTTCCAGAGTGATGTCATGTTGTTCCAGAGTGGTGATGTCATGTTGTTCCAGAGTGATGGGATGTTGTTCCAGAGTGGTGATGTCATGTTGTTCCAGAGTGGTGATGGGATGTTGTTCCAGAGTGGTGATGTCATATTGTTCCAGAGTGGTGATGTCATGTTGTTCCAGAGTGGTGATGGATGTTGTTCCAGAGTGGTGATTTCATGTTGTCTCAGAGTGGTGATGTCATGTTGTTCCAGAGTGGTGATGGGATGTTGTTCCAGAGTGGTGATGTCATATTGTTCCAGAGTGGTGGTGTCGTGTTGTTCCACAGTGGTGTTGGGATGTTGTTCCAGAATGGTGATGTCATGTTGTTCCAGAGTGGTGATTTCATGTTGTCTCAGAGTGGTGATGTCATGTTGTTCCACAGTGGTGATGGGATATTGTTCCAGAATGGTGATGTCATGTTGTTCCAGAGTTGTGATGGGATGTTGTTCCAGAGTGGTGATGTGATGTTGTTCCCGAGTGGTTATGTCATATTGTTCCACAGTGGTGATGGGATGTTGTTCCAGAGTGGTGATTTCATGTTGTTCCAGAGTGGTGATGGGATGTTGTTCCAGAGTGGTGATTTCATGTTGTTCCAGAGTGGTGATGGGATGTTGTTCCAGAGTGGTGATGTTATGTTGTTCCAGAGTGGTGATGTCATGTTGTCCCAGAGTGGTGATGTCATGTTGTTCCAGAGTGGTGATGTCATGTTGTTCCAGAGTGGTGATGTCATGTTGTTCCCGAGTGGTGATGTCATATTGTTCCACAGTGGTGATGGGAAGTTGTTCCACAGTGGTGATGGGATGTTGTTCCAGAGTGGTGATTTCATGTTGTTCCAGAGTGGTGATTTCATGTTGTTCCAGAGTGGTGATGGGATGTTGTTCCAGAGTGGTGATGGATGTTGTTCCAGTGGTGATGTCATGTTGTTCCAGAGTGGTGATGTCATGTTGTTCCAGAGTGGTGATGTCATGTTGTTCCAGAGTAGTGATGTCATGTTGATCCAGAGTGGTGATGTCATGTTCTTCCAGAGTAGTGATGTCATGTTGTTCCAGAGTGGTGATGTCATGTTCCAGAGTGGTGATGGGATGTTGTTCCAGAGTGGTGATGTCATGTTCCAGAGTGGTGATGTCATGTTGTTCCAGAATGGTGATGGGATGTTGTTCCAGAGTGATGATGGGAAGTTGTTCCAGAGTGGTGATGTCATGTTGTTCCAGAGTGGTGATGTTGTTCCAAAGTGGTGATGGGATGTTGTTCCAGAGTGGTGATGTGATGTTGTTCCCGAGTGGTTATGTCATATTGTTCAACAGTGGTGATGGGATGTTGTTCCAGAGTGGTGATGTCATGTTGTTCAAGAGTGGTGATGTCATGTTGTTCCAGAGTGGTGATGGGATGTTGTTCCAGAGTGGTGATGTGATGTTGTTCCCGAGTGGTTATGTCATATTGTTCCACAGTGGTGATGGGATGTTGTTCCAGAGTGGTGATTTCATGTTGTTCCAGAGTGTTGATGGGATGTTGTTCCAGAGTGGTGATGGATGTTGTGCCAGTGGTGATGTCATGTTGGTCCAGAGTGGTGATGTTTTGCTGTTCCAGAGTGGTGATGTCATGTTGTTCCAGAGTAGTGATGTCATGTTGTTCCAGAGTGGTGATGTCATGTTGTTCCAGAGTAGTGATGTCATGTTGTTCCAGAGTGGTGATGTCATGTTGTTCCAGAGTGGTGATGGGATGTTGTTCCAGAGTGGTGATGTGATGTTGTTCCCGAGTGGTTATGTCATATTGTTCCACAGTGGTGATGGGATGTTGTTCCACAGTGGTGATGGGATGTTGTTCCAGAGTGGTGATTTCATGTTGTTCCAGAGTGGTGATTTCATGTTGTTCCAGAGTGGTGATGGGATGTTGTTCCAGAGTGGTGATGGATGTTGTTCCAGTGGTGATGTCATGTTGTTCCAGAGTGGTGATGTCATGTTGTTCCAGAGTGGTGATGTCATGTTGTTCCAGAGTAGTGATGTCATGTTGATCCAGAGTGGTGATGTCATGTTCTTCCAGAGTAGTGATGTCATGTTGTTCCAGAGTGGTGATGTCATGTTCCAGAGTGGTGATGGGATGTTGTTCCAGAGTGGTGATGTCATGTTCCAGAGTGGTGATGTCATGTTGTTCCAGAGTGGTGATGTCATGTTCCAGAGTGGTGATGTGATGTTGTTCCCGAGTGGTTATGTCATATTGTTCCACAGTGGTGATGGGATGTTGTTCCAGAGTGGTGATTTCATGTTGTTCCAGAGTGGTGATGGGATGTTGTTCCAGAGTGGTGATGGATGTTGTGCCAGTGGTGATGTCATGTTGGTCCAGAGTGGTGATGTCATGCTGTTCCAGAGTGGTGATGTCATGTTGTTCCAGAGTAGTGATGTCGTGTTGTTCCAGAGTGGTGATGTCATGTTGTTCCAGAGTAGTGATGTCATGTTGTTCCAGAGTGGGTATGTCATGTTGTTCCAGAGTGGTGATGGGATGTTGTTCCAGAGTGGTGATGTGATGTTGTTCCCGAGTGGTTATGTCATATTGTTCCACAGTGGTGATGGGATGTTGTTCCAGAGTGGTGATGTCATGTTGTTCAAGAGTGGTGATGTCATGTTGTTCCAGAGTGGTGATGGGATGTTGTTCCAGAGTGGTGATGTGATGTTGTTCCCGAGTGGTTATGTCATATTGTTCCACAGTGGTGATGGGATGTTGTTCCAGAGTGGTGATTTCATGTTGTTCCAGAGTGGTGATGGGATGTTGTTCCAGAGTGGTGATGGATGTTGTGCCAGTGGTGATGTCATGTTGGTCCAGAGTGATGATGTCATGCTGTTCCAGAGTGGTGATGTCATGTTGTTCCAGAGTAGTGATGTCATGTTGTTCCAGAGTGGTGATGTCATGTTGTTCCAGAGTAGTGATGTCATGTTGTTCCAGAGTGGTGATGTCATGTTCCAGAGTGGTGATGGGATGTTGTTCCAGAGTGGTGATGTCATGTTCCAGAGTGGTGATGGGATGTTGTTCCAGAGTGGTGATGTCATGTTCCAGAGTGGTGATGTCATGTTGTTCCAGAGTGGTGATGTCATGTTGTTACAGAGTGATGATGGGATGTTGTTCCAGAGTGGTGATGTCATGTTGTTCCAGAGTGGTGATGTTGTTCCAAAGTGATGTGATGTTGTACCAGAGTGATGTCATGTTGTTCCAGAGTGGTGGTGTCGTGTTGTTCCACAGTGGTGTTGGGATGTTGTTCCAGAATGGTGATGTCATGTTGTTCCAGAGTGGTGATTTCATGTTGTCTCAGAGTGGTGATGTCATGTTGTTCCACAGTGGTGATGGGATGTTGTTCCAGAATGGTGATGTCATGTTGTTCCAGAGTTGTGATGGGATGTTGTTCCAGAGTGGTGATGTGATGTTGTTCCCAGTGGTTATGTCATATTGTTCCACAGTGGTGATGGGATGTTGTTCCAGAGTGGTGATTTCATGTTGTTCCAGAGTGGTGATGGGATGTTGTTCCAGAGTGGTGATTTCATGTTGTTCCAGAGTGGTGATGGGATGTTGTTCCAGAGTGGTGATGTTATGTTGTTCCAGAGTGGTGATGTCATGTTGTCCCAGAGTGGTGATGTCATGTTGTTCCAGAGTGGTGATGTCATGTTGTTCCAGAGTGGTGATGTCATGTTGTTCCCGAGTGGTGATGTCATATTGTTCCACAGTGGTGATGGGAAGTTGTTCCACAGTGGTGATGGGATGTTGTTCCAGAGTGGTGATTTCATGTTGTTCCAGAGTGGTGATTTCATGTTGTTCCAGAGTGGTGATGGGATGTTGTTCCAGAGTGGTGATGGATGTTGTTCCAGTGGTGATGTCATGTTGTTCCAGAGTGGTGATGTCATGTTGTTCCAGAGTGGTGATGTCATGTTGTTCCAGAGTAGTGATGTCATGTTGTCATGTTGTTCCAGAGTGGTGATGTCATGTTCTTCCAGAGTAGTGATGTCATGTTGTTCCAGAGTGGTGATGTCATGTTCCAGAGTGGTGATGGGATGTTGTTCCAGAGTGGTGATGTCATGTTCCAGAGTGGTGATGTCATGTTGTTCCAGAGTGGTGATGTCATGTTCCAGAGTGGTGATGTCATGTTGTTCCAGAGTGGTGATGGGATGTTGTTCCAGAGTGATGAGGGGATGTTGTTCCAGATTGGTGATGTCATGTTGTTCCAGAGTGGTGATGTTGTTCCAAAGTGATGTGATGTTGTACCAGAGTGATGTCATGTTGTTCCAGAGTGGTGATGTCATGTTGTTCCAGAGTGATGGGATGTTGTTCCAGAGTGGTGATGTCATGTTGTTCCAGAGTGGTGATGGGATGTTGTTCCAGAGTGGTGATGTCATATTGTTCCACAGTGGTGATGGGATGTTGTTCTACAGTGGTGATGGGATGTTGTTCCAGAGTGGTGATTTCATGTTGTTCCAGAGTGGTGATGTCATGTTGTCTCAGAGTGGTGATGTCATGTTGTTCCAGAGTGGTAATGGGATGTTGTTCCAGAGTGGTGATGTCATATTGTTCCACAGTGGTGATGGGATGTTGTTCTACAGTGGTGATGGGATGTTGTTCCAGAGTGGTGATTTCATGTTGTTCCACAGTGGTGATGGGATGTTGTTCCAGAGTGGTGATGTTATGTTGTTCCAGAGTGGTGATGTCATGTTGTCCCAGAGTGGTGATGTCATGTTGTTCCAGAGTGGTGATGTCATGTTGTTCCAGAGTGGTGATGTCATGTTGTTCCCGAGTGGTGATGTCATATTGTTCCACAGTGGTGATGGGAAGTTGTTCCACAGTGGTGATGGGATGTTGTTCCAGAGTGGTGATTTCATGTTGTTCCAGAGTGGTGATTTCATGTTGTTCCAGAGTGGTGATGGGATGTTGTTCCAGAGTGGTGATGGATGTTGTTCCAGTGGTGATGTCATGTTGTTCCAGAGTGGTGATGTCATGTTGTTCCAGAGTGGTGATGTCATGTTGTTCCAGAGTAGTGATGTCATGTTGATCCAGAGTGGTGATGTCATGTTCTTCCAGAGTAGTGATGTCATGTTGTTCCAGAGTGCTGATGTCATGTTCCAGAGTGGTGATGGGATGTTGTTCCAGAGTGGTGATGTCATGTTCCAGAGTGGTGATGTCATGTTGTTCCAGAATGGTGATGGGATGTTGTTCCAGAGTGATGATGGGAAGTTGTTCCAGAGTGGTGATGTCATGTTGTTCCAGAGTGGTGATGTTGTTCCAAAGTGGTGATGGGATGTTGTTCCAGAGTGGTGATGTGATGTTGTTCCCAGTGGTTATGTCATATTGTTCAACAGTGGTGATGGGATGTTGTTCCAGAGTGGTGATGTCATGTTGTTCAAGAGTGGTGATGTCATGTTGTTCCAGAGTGGTGATGGGATGTTGTTCCAGAGTGGTGATGTGATGTTGTTCCCGAGTGGTTATGTCATATTGTTCCACAGTGGTGATGGGATGTTGTTCCAGAGTGGTGATTTCATGTTGTTCCAGAGTGTTGATGGGATGTTGTTCCAGAGTGGTGATGGATGTTGTGCCAGTGGTGATGTCATGTTGGTCCAGAGTGGTGATGTTTTGCTGTTCCAGAGTGGTGATGTCATGTTGTTCCAGAGTAGTGATGTCATGTTGTTCCAGAGTGGTGATGTCATGTTGTTCCAGAGTAGTGATGTCATGTTGTTCCAGAGTGGTGATGTCATGTTGTTCCAGAGTGGTGATGGGATGTTGTTCCAGAGTGGTGATGTGATGTTGTTCCCGAGTGGTTATGTCATATTGTTCCACAGAGGTGATGGGATGTTGTTCCACAGTGGTGATGGGATGTTGTTCCAGAGTGGTGATTTCATGTTTTTCCAGAGTGGTGATTTCATGTTGTTCCAGAGTGGTGATGGGATGTTGTTCCAGAGTGGGGATGGATGTTGTTCCAGTGGTGATGTCATGTTGTTCCAGAGTGGTGATGTCATGTTGTTCCAGAGTGGTGATGTCATGTTGTTCCAGAGTAGTGATGTCATGTTGATCCAGAGTGGTGATGTCATGTTCTTCCAGAGTAGTGATGTCATGTTGTTCCAGAGTGGTGATGTCATGTTCCAGAGTGGTGATGGGATGTTGTTCCAGAGTGGTGATGTCATGTTCCAGAGTGGTGATGTCATGTTGTTCCAGAGTGGTGATGTCATGTTCCAGAGTGGTGATGTCATGTTGTTCCAGAGTGGTGATGGGATGTTGTTCCAGAGTGATGAGGGGATGTTGTTCCAGATTGGTGATGTCATGTTGTTCCAGAGTGGTGATGTTGTTCCAAAGTGATGTGATGTTGTACCAGAGTGATGTCATGTTGTTCCAGAGTGGTGATGTCATGTTGTTCCAGAGTGATGGGATGTTGTTCCAGAGTGGTGATGTCATGTTGTTCCAGAGTGGTGATGGGATGTTGTTCCAGAGTGGTGATGTCATATTGTTCCACAGTGGTGATGGGATGTTGTTCTACAGTGGTGATGGGATGTTGTTCCAGAGTGGTGATTTCATGTTGTTCCAGAGTGGTGATGTCATGTTGTCTCAGAGTGGTGATGTCATGTTGTTCCAGAGTGGTGATGGGATGTTGTTCCAGAGTGGTGATGTCATATTGTTCCACAGTGGTGATGGGATGTTGTTCTACAGTGGTGATGGGATGTTGTTCCAGAGTGGTGATTTCATGTTGTTCCACAGTGGTGATGGGATGTTGTTCCAGAGTGGTGATGTTATGTTGTTCCAGAGTGGTGATGTCATGTTGTCCCAGAGTGGTGATGTCATGTTGTTCCAGAGTGGTGATGTCATGTTGTTCCAGAGTGGTGATGTCATGTTGTTCCCGAGTGGTGATGTCATATTGTTCCACAGTGGTGATGGGAAGTTGTTCCACAGTGGTGATGGGATCTTGTTCCAGAGTGGTGATTTCATGTTGTTCCAGAGTGGTGATTTCATGTTGTTCCAGAGTGGTGATGGGATGTTGTTCCAGAGTGGTGATGGATGTTGTTCCAGTGGTGATGTCATGTTGTTCCAGAGTGGTGATGTCATGTTGTTCCAGAGTGGTGATGTCATGTTGTTCCAGAGTAGTGATGTCATGTTGATCCAGAGTGGTGATGTCATGTTCTTCCAGAGTAGTGATGTCATGTTGTTCCAGAGTGGTGATGTCATGTTCCAGAGTGGTGATGGGATGTTGTTCCAGAGTGGTGATGTCATGTTCCAGAGTGGTGATGTCATGTTGTTCCAGAATGGTGATGGGATTTTGTTCCAGAGTGATGATGGGAAGTTGTTCCAGAGTGGTGATGTCATGTTGTTCCAGAGTGGTGATGTTGTTCCAAAGTGGTGATGGGATGTTGTTCCAGAGTGGTGATGTGATGTTGTTCCAGTGGTTATGTCATATTGTTCAACAGTGGTGATGGGATGTTGTTCCAGAGTGGTGATGTCATGTTGTTCAAGAGTGGTGATGTCATGTTGTTCCAGAGTGGTGATGGGATGTTGTTCCAGAGTGGTGATGTGATGTTGTTCCAGTGGTTATGTCATATTGTTCCACAGCGGTGATGGGATGTTGTTCCAGAGTGGTGATTTCATGTTGTTCCAGAGTGGTGATGGGATGTTGTTCCAGAGTGGTGATGGATGTTGTGCCAGTGGTGATGTCATGTTGGTCCAGAGTGGTGATGTTTTGCTGTTCCAGAGTGGTGATGTCATGTTGTTCCAGAGTAGTGATGTCATGTTGTTCCAGAGTGGTGATGTCATGTTGTTCCAGAGTAGTGATGTCATGTTGTTCCAGAGTGGTGATGTCATGTTGTTCCAGAGTGGTGATGGGATGTTGTTCCAGAGTGGTGATGTGATGTTGTTCCCGAGTGGTTATGTCATATTGTTCCACAGTGGTGATGGGATGTTGTTCCAGAGTGGTGATGTCATGTTGTTCAAGAGTGGTGATGTCATGTTGTTCCAGAGTGGTGATGGGATGTTGTTCCAGAGTGGTGATGTGATGTTGTTCCCGAGTGGTTATGTCATATTGTTGCACAGTGGTGATGGGATGTTGTTCCAGAGTGGTGATTTCATGTTGTTCCAGAGTGGTGATGGGATGTTGTTCCAGAGTGGTGATGGATGTTGTGCCAGTGGTGATGTCATGTTGGTCCAGAGTGGTGATGTCATGCTGTTCCAGAGTGGTGATGTCATGTTGTTCCAGAGTAGTGATGTCATGTTGTTCCAGAGTGGTGATGTCATGTTCCAGAGTGGTGATGGGATGTTGTTCCAGAGTGGTGATGTCATGTTCCAGAGTGGTGATGGGATGTTGTTCCAGAGTGGTGATGTCATGTTCCAGAGTGGTGATGTCATGTTGTTCCAGAGTGGTGATGTCATGTTGTTACAGAGTGATGATGGGATGTTGTTCCAGAGTGGTGATGTCATGTTGTTCCAGAGTGGTGATGTTGTTCCAAAGTGATGTGATGTTGTACCAGAGTGATGTCATGTTGTTCCAGAGTGGTGGTGTCGTGTTGTTCCACAGTGGTGTTGGGATGTTGTTCCAGAATGGTGATGTCATGTTGTTCCAGAGTGGTGATTTCATGTTGTCTCAGAGTGGTGATGTCATGTTGTTCCACAGTGGTGATGGGATGTTGTTCCAGAATGGTGATGTCATGTTGTTCCAGAGTGGTGATGGGATGTTGTTCCAGAGTGGTGATGTGATGTTGTTCCCGAGTGGTTATGTCATATTGTTCCACAGTGGTGATGGGATGTTGTTCCAGAGTGGTGATTTCATGTTGTTCCAGAGTGGTGATGGGATGTTGTTCCAGAGTGGTGATGTCATGTTGTTCTAGAGTGGTGATGTCATGTTGTTCCAGAGTGGTGATGTCATGTTGTTCCAGAGTAGTGATGTCATGTTGTTCCAGAGTGGTGATGTCATGTTCTTCCAGAGTAGTGATGTCATTTTGTTCCAGAGTGGTGATGTCATGTTCCATAGTGGTGATGCAATGTTGTTCCAGAGTGGTGATGTCATGTTCCAGAGTGGTGATGTGATGTTGTTCCCGAGTGGTTATGTCATATTGTTCCACAGTGGTGATGGGATGTTGTTCCAGAGTGGTGATTTCATGTTGTTCCAGAGTGGTTATGTTGTTCCAAAGTGATGTGATGTTGTACCAGAGTGATGTCATGTTGTTCCAGAGTGGTGATGTCATGTTGTTCCAGAGTGATGGGATGTTGTTCCAGAGTGGTGATGTCATGTTGTTCCAGAGTAGTGATGTCATGTTGTTCCAGAGTGGTGATGGGATGTTGTTCCAGAGTGTTGATTTCATGTTGTTCCAGAGTGGTGATTTCATGTTGTTCCACAGTGGTGATGGGATGTTGTTCCAGAGTGTTGATTTCATGTTGTTCCAGAGTGGTGATTTCATGTTGTCCCAGAGTGGTGATGTCATGTTGTCCCAGAGTGGTGATGTCATGTTGTTCCAGAGTGGTGATGGGATGTTGTTCCAGAGTGGTGATGTCATGTTATTCCCGAGTGGTGATGTCATATTGTTCCACAGTGGTGATGGGATGTTGCTCTACAGTGTTGATGGGATGTTGTTCCAGAGTGGTGATTTCAGGTTGTTCCAGAGTGGTGATGGGATGTTGTTCCAGAGTGGTGATGGATGTTGTTCCAGTGTTGATGTCATGTTGTTCCAGAGTGGTGATGTCATGTTGTTCCAGAGTGGTGATGTCATGTTCCAGAGTGGTGATGTCATGTTGTTCCAGAGTGGTGATGTCACGTTCCAGAGTGGTGATGTCATTTTGTTCCAGAGTGGTGATTGGATGTTGTTCCAGAGTGATGATGGGATGTTGTTCCAGAGTGGTGATGTCATGTTGTTCCAGAGTGGTGATGTTGTTCCAAAGTGATGTGATGTTGTACCAGATTGATGTCATGTTGTTCCAGAGTGGTGATGTCATGTTGTTCCAGAGTGATGGGATGTTGTTCCAGAGTGGTGTTGTCATGTTGTTCCAGAGTGGTGATTTCATGTTGTCCCAGAGTGGTGATGTCATGTTGTTCCACAGTGGTGATGGGATGTTGTTCCAGAATGGTGATGTCATGTTGTTCCAGAGTGGTGATGTGATGTTGTTCCCGAGTGGTGATGTGATGTTGTTCCCAGTGGTGATGTCATGTTGTTCCAGAGTGATGGGATGTCATGTTGTTCCAGAGTGGTGATGTTGTTCCATAGTGATGTGATATTGTACCAGAGTGATATCATGTTGTTCCAGAGTGGTGATGTCATGTTGTTCCAGAGTGATGGGATGTTGTTCCAGAGTGGTGATGTCATGTTGTTCCAGAGTGGTGATGTCATGTTGTCCAGAGTGGTGATGTCATGTTGTTCCACAGTGGTGATGGGATGTTGTTCCAGAATGGTGATGTCATGTTGTTCCAGAGTGGTGATGGGATGTTGTTCCAGAGTGGTGATGTGATGTTGTTCCCGAGTGGTGATGTCATATTGTTCCACAGTGGTGATGGGATGTTGTTCCACAGTGGTGATGGGATGTTGTTCCAGAGTGGTGATTTCATGCTGTTCCAGAGTGGTGATGGGATGTTGTTCCAGAGCGGTGATGGATGTTGTTCCAGTGGTGATGTCATGTTGTTCCAGAGCGGTAATGTCATGGTGTTCCAGAGTGGTGATGTCATGTTGTTTCAGAGTAGTGATGTCATGTTGTTCCAGAGTGGTGATGTCATGTTGTTCCAGAGTAGTGATGTCATGTTGTTCCAGAGTGGTGATGTCATGTTCCAGAGTGGTGATGGGATGTTGTTCCAGAATGGTGATGTCATGTTCCAGAGTGGTGATCGGATGTTGTTCCAGAGTGGTGATGTCATGTTCCAGAGTGGTGATGGGATGTTGTTCCAGAGTGGTGATGTCATGTTCCAGAGTGGTGATGGGATGTTGTTCCAGAGTGGTGATGTCATGTTCCAGAGTGGTGATGTCATGTTGTTCCAGAGTGGTGATGTCATGTTGTTACAGAGTGATGATGGGATGTTGTTCCAGAATGGTGATGTCATGTTGTCCAAGAGTGGTGATTTCATGTTGTCTCAGAGTGGTGATGTCATGTTGTTCCACAGAGGTGATGGGATGTTGTTCCAGAATGGTGATGTCATGTTGTTCCAGAGTTGTGATGGGATGTTGTTCCAGAGTGGTGATGTTATGTTGTTCCAGAGTGGTGATGTCATGTTGTCCCAGAGTGGTGATGTCATGTTGTTCCAGAGTGGTGATGTCATGTTGTTCCAGAGTGGTGATGTCATGTTGTTCCCGAGTGGTGATGTCATATTGTTCCACAGTGGTGATGGGAAGTTGTTCCACAGTGGTGATGGGATGTTGTTCCAGAGTGGTGATTTCATGTTGTTCCAGAGTGGTGATTTCATGTTGTTCCAGAGTGGTGATGGATGTTGTTCCAGTGGTGATGTCATGTTGTTCCAGAGTGGTGATGTCATGTTGTTCCAGAGTGGTGATGTCATGTTGTTCCAGAGTAGTGATGTCATGTTGATCCAGAGTGGTGATGTCATGTTCTTCCAGAGTAGTGATGTCATGTTTTTCCAGAGTGGTGATGTCATGTTCCAGAGTGGTGATGGGATGTTGTTCCAGAGTGGTGATGTCATGTTCCAGAGTGGTGATGTCATGTTGTTCCAGAGTGGTGATGTCATGTTCCAGAGTGGTGATGTCATGTTGTTCCAGAGTGGTGATGGGATGTTGTTCCAGAGTGATGAGGGGATGTTGTTCCAGATTGGTGATGTCATGTTGTTCCAGAGTGGTGATGTTGTTCCAAAGTGATGTGATGTTGTACCAGAGTGATGTCATGTTGTTCCAGAGTGGTGATGTCATGTTGTTCCAGAGTGATGGGATGTTGTTCCAGAGTGGTGATGTCATGTTGTTCCAGAGTGGTGATGGGATGTTGTTCCAGAGTGGTGATGTCATATTGTTCCACAGTGGTGATGGGATGTTGTTCTACAGTGGTGATGGGATGTTGTTCCAGAGTGGTGATTTCATGTTGTTCCAGAGTGGTGATGTCATGTTGTCTCAGAGTGGTGATGTCATGTTGTTCCAGAGTGGTGATGGGATGTTGTTCCAGAGTGGTGATGTCATATTGTTCCACAGTGGTGATGGGATGTTGTTCTACAGTGGTGATGGGATGTTGTTCCAGAGTGGTGATTTCATGTTGTTCCACAGTGGTGATGGGATGTTGTTCCAGAGTGGTGATGTTATGTTGTTCCAGAGTGGTGATGTCATGTTGTCCCAGAGTGGTGATGTCATGTTGTTCCAGAGTGGTGATGTCATGTTGTTCCAGAGTGGTGATGTCATGTTGTTCCCGAGTGGTGATGTCATATTGTTCCACAGTGGTGATGGGAAGTTGTTCCACAGTGGTGATGGGATGTTGTTCCAGAGTGGTGATTTCATGTTGTTCCAGAGTGGTGATTTCATGTTGTTCCAGAGTGGTGATGGGATGTTGTTCCAGAGTGGTGATGGATGTTGTTCCAGTGGTGATGTCATGTTGTTCCAGAGTGGTGATGTCATGTTGTTCCAGAGTGGTGATGTCATGTTGTTCCAGAGTAGTGATGTCATGTTGATCCAGAGTGGTGATGTCATGTTCTTCCAGAGTAGTGATGTCATGTTGTTCCAGAGTGCTGATGTCATGTTCCAGAGTGGTGATGGGATGTTGTTCCAGAGTGGTGATGTCATGTTCCAGAGTGGTGATGTCATGTTGTTCCAGAATGGTGATGGGATGTTGTTCCAGAGTGATGATGGGAAGTTGTTCCAGAGTGGTGATGTCATGTTGTTCCAGAGTGGTGATGTTGTTCCAAAGTGGTGATGGGATGTTGTTCCAGAGTGGTGATGTGATGTTGTTCCCGAGTGGTTATGTCATATTGTTCAACAGTGGTGATGGGATGTTGTTCCAGAGTGGTGATGTCATGTTGTTCAAGAGTGGTGATGTCATGTTGTTCCAGAGTGGTGATGGGATGTTGTTCCAGAGTGGTGATGTGATGTTGTTCCGAGTGGTTATGTCATATTGTTCCACAGTGGTGATGGGATGTTGTTCCAGAGTGGTGATTTCATGTTGTTCCAGAGTGTTGATGGGATGTTGTTCCAGAGTGGTGATGGATGTTGTGCCAGTGGTGATGTCATGTTGGTCCAGAGTGGTGATGTTTTGCTGTTCCAGAGTGGTGATGTCATGTTGTTCCAGAGTAGTGATGTCATGTTGTTCCAGAGTGGTGATGTCATGTTGTTCCAGAGTGGTGATGGGATGTTGTTCCAGAGTGGTGATGTGATGTTGTTCCCAGTGGTTATGTCATATTGTTCCACAGTGGTGATGGGATGTTGTTCCACAGTGGTGATGGGATGTTGTTCCAGAGTGGTGATTTCATGTTGTTCCAGAGTGGTGATTTCATGTTGTTCCAGAGTGGTGATGGGATGTTGTTCCAGAGTGGTGATGGATGTTGTTCCAGAGTGGTGATGTCATGTTGTTCCAGAGTGGTGATGTCATGTTCTTCCAGAGTAGTGATGTCATGTTGTTCCAGAGTGGTGATGTCATGTTCCAGAGTGGTGATGGGATGTTGTTCCAGAGTGGTGATGTCATGTTCCAGAGTGGTGATGTCATGTTGTTCCAGAGTGGTGATGTCATGTTCCAGAGTGGTGATGTCATGTTGTTCCAGAGTGGTGATGGGATGTTGTTCCAGAGTGATGAGGGGATGTTGTTCCAGATTGGTGATGTCATGTTGTTCCAGAGTGGTGATGTGATGTTGTTCCCGAGTGGTTATGTCATATTGTTCAACAGTGGTGATGGGATGTTGTTCCAGAGTGGTGATGTCATGTTGTTCCAGAGTGGTGATGTCATGTTGTTACAGAGTGATGATGGGATGTTGTTCCAGAGTGGTGATGTCATGTTGTTCCAGAGTGGTGATGTTGTTCCAAAGTGATGTGATGTTGTACCAGAGTGATGTCATGTTGTTCCAGAGTGGTGGTGTCGTGTTGTTCCACAGTGGTGTTGGGATGTTGTTCCAGAATGGTGATGTCATGTTGTTCCAGAGTGGTGATTTCATGTTGTCTCAGAGTGGTGATGTCATGTTGTTCCACAGTGGTGATGGGATGTTGTTCCAGAATGGTGATGTCATGTTGTTCCAGAGTGGTGATGGGATGTTGTTCCAGAGTGGTGATGTGATGTTGTTCCAGTGGTTATGTCATATTGTTCCACAGTGGTGATGGGATGTTGTTCCAGAGTGGTGATTTCATGTTGTTCCAGAGTGGTGATGGGATGTTGTTCCAGAGTGGTGATGTCATGTTGTTCTAGAGTGGTGATGTCATGTTGTTCCAGAGTGGTGATGTCATGTTGTTCCAGAGTAGTGATGTCATGTTGTTCCAGAGTGGTGATGTCATGTTCTTCCAGAGTAGTGATGTCATTTTGTTCCAGAGTGGTGATGTCATGTTCCATAGTGGTGATGCAATGTTGTTCCAGAGTGGTGATGTCATGTTCCAGAGTGGTGATGTGATGTTGTTCCCGAGTGGTTATGTCATATTGTTCCACAGTGGTGATGGGATGTTGTTCCAGAGTGGTGATTTCATGTTGTTCCACAGTGGTGATGGGATGTTGTTCCAGAGTGGTGATTTCATGTTGTTCCAGAGTGGTGATGGGATGTTGTTCCAGAGTGTTGATGTCATGTTGTTCCAGAGTGGTGATGTCATGTTGTTCCAGAGTGGTGATGTCATGTTGTTCCAGAGTAGTGATGTCATGTTGTTCCAGAGTGGTGATGTCATGTTCTTCCAGAGTAGTGATGTCATTTTGTTCCAGAGTGGTGATGTCATGTTCCATAGTGGTGATGGAATGTTGTTCCAGAGTGGTGATGTCATGTTCCAGAGTGGTGATGTCATGTTGTTCCAGAGTGGTGATGGGATGTTGTTCCAGAGTGATGAGGGGATGTTGTTCCAGATTGGTGATGTCATGTTGTTCCAGAGTGGTGATGTTGTTCCAAAGTGATGTGATGTTGTACCAGAGTGATGTCATGTTGTTCCAGAGTGGTGATGTCATGTTGTTCCAGAGTGATGGGATGTTGTTCCAGAGTGGTGATGTCATGTTGTTCCAGAGTGGTGATGGGATGTTGTTCCAGAGTGGTGATGTCATGTTGTTCCAGAGTAGTGATGTCATGTTGTTCCAGAGTGGTGATGGGATGTTGTTCCAGAGTGTTGATTTCATGTTGTTCCAGAGTGGTGATTTCATGTTGTTCCACAGTGGTGATGGGATGTTGTTCCAGAGTGTTGATTTCATGTTGTTCCAGAGTGGTGATTTCATGTTGTCCCAGAGTGGTGATGTCATGTTGTCCCAGAGTGGTGATGTCATGTTGTTCCAGAGTGGTGATGGGATGTTGTTCCAGAGTGGTGATGTCATGTTATTCCCAGTGGTGATGTCATATTGTTCCACAGTGGTGATGGGATGTTGCTCTACAGTGTTGATGGGATGTTGTTCCAGAGTGGTGATTTCAGGTTGTTCCAGAGTGGTGATGGGATGTTGTTCCAGAGTGGTGATGGATGTTGTTCCAGTGTTGATGTCATGTTGTTCCAGAGTGGTGATGTCATGTTGTTCCAGAGTGGTGATGTCATGTTCCAGAGTGGTGATGTCATGTTGTTCCAGAGTGGTGATGTCACGTTCCAGAGTGGTGATGTCATTTTGTTCCAGAGTGGTGATTGGATGTTGTTCCAGAGTGATGATGGGATGTTGTTCCAGAGTGGTGATGTCATGTTGTTCCAGAGTGGTGATGTTGTTCCAAAGTGATGTGATGTTGTACCAGATTGATGTCATGTTGTTCCAGAGTGGTGATGTCATGTTGTTCCAGAGTGATGGGATGTTGTTCCAGAGTGGTGTTGTCATGTTGTTCCAGAGTGGTGATTTCATGTTGTCCCAGAGTGGTGATGTCATGTTGTTCCACAGTGGTGATGGGATGTTGTTCCAGAATGGTGATGTCATGTTGTTCCAGAGTGGTGATGTGATGTTGTTCCCGAGTGGTGATGTGATGTTGTTCCCGAGTGGTGATGTCATGTTGTTCCAGAGTGATGGGATGTCATGTTGTTCCAGAGTGGTGATGTTGTTCCATAGTGATGTGATATTGTACCAGAGTGATATCATGTTGTTCCAGAGTGGTGATGTCATGTTGTTCCAGAGTGATGGGATGTTGTTCCAGAGTGGTGATGTCATGTTGTTCCAGAGTGGTGATGTCATGTTGTCCAGAGTGGTGATGTCATGTTGTTCCACAGTGGTGATGGGATGTTGTTCCAGAATGGTGATGTCATGTTGTTCCAGAGTGGTGATGGGATGTTGTTCCAGAGTGGTGATGTGATGTTGTTCCCGAGTGGTGATGTCATATTGTTCCACAGTGGTGATGGGATGTTGTTCCACAGTGGTGATGGGATGTTGTTCCAGAGTGGTGATTTCATGCTGTTCCAGAGTGGTGATGGGATGTTGTTCCAGAGCGGTGATGGATGTTGTTCCAGTGGTGATGTCATGTTGTTCCAGAGCGGTAATGTCATGGTGTTCCAGAGTGGTGATGTCATGTTGTTCCAGAGTAGTGATGTCATGTTGTTCCAGAGTGGTGATGTCATGTTGTTCCAGAGTAGTGATGTCATGTTGTTCCAGAGTGGTGATGTCATGTTCCAGAGTGGTGATGGGATGTTGTTCCAGAATGGTGATGTCATGTTCCAGAGTGGTGATCGAATGTTGTTCCAGAGTGGTGATGTCATGTTCCAGAGTGGTGATGGGATGTTGTTCCAGAGTGGTGATGTCATGTTGTTCCAGAGTGGTGATGTTGTTCCAAAGTGATGTGATGTTGTTCCAGAGTGATGTCATGTTGTTCCAGAGTGGTGATGTCATGTTGTTCCAGAGTGATGGGATGTTGTTCCAGAGTGTTGATATCATGTTGTTCCAGAGTGGTGATGTCATGTTGTTCCAGAGTGATGGGATGTTGTTCCAGAGTGGTGATGTTATGTTGTTCCAGAGTGATGGGATGTTGTTCCAGAGTGTTGATGTTGTTCCAGAGTGGTGATGTGATGTTGTTCCAGAGTAGTGATGTTGTTCCAGAGTGGTGATATCACTTTGTTCTAGAGTGGTGATGGGATGTTCGTCCAAAATATAGATCACATAATTGCGCGCGTGTTAGGCGACACATAATAATATATATTGAGGCAAATTACAGACAATAGCATAGGCTACAAGCAGCAAAATTGAATTCAACTGATTAAACATGAAATGTATTAAACAACACATCTGCCACGCTGACCATCGGTGCCTGGCCACGCGCTACTCCAACACCATCATTAAGTTTGCCTCACTGGCCTACGCACAATACCCCAAAGTGCCAAAGTGGAATTATGTTTTTAGAAATGTTTACAAATGAATAACTACTAGCCTAGTCAAGCAGACTAATAGCTGCTTAGTTTAATACGTGAAGAGAAACTGAATGTGAGCTATCGAGATCAGGCCGGTTTCACGTGGCTACTAAACTACCTCCGTATTATAACAAAACAACTAACATGAGTCACTCACACAGTAGTCATTCACACAGTAGCTTTTTATTCATGACTGAGATGTAACTGGAGACTTACATTATGATACAAAAATTAAACATCAATCTTACAGTGCAAATAACATGTTGAGAAAGTGCTTAGAGAGAGAGTACTGTTGGCAGTTTTTAAAGTGACATTCATTTAAATGTTGTCTTTGTTACACAAACCATTGTTGATGCAATGCAATGTCTGCGATGTAGCTCGCCTGGAGCATAACCTTTTAACTTCAAGAGGCAGCATTGGTCAGGCAGTCGATACATGAGCCTTACCCTGCGTTCATAACCACGTGGGAAGGTGGTATTTACCACATACGACTGTGAAAATCAGCTTGAATGTCCCTCCAACTGGTAACTACTAGTCTATCATCCCTGAGCTACGTCTTCTCCCACATGCTGACCTCTAACGTCACCTACTAAGGAAATGTACTCAATAACATCATGTTCAGCAGTTAGATGCAACAACAAAACTTTATTATTAAAATGGTTTTTGAACACTCTAATATGTTTAAAAGCGTGATAGCTGTACTTTTAGTTCATGGTTAAAGTAGCTTGTTGACCAATTTGCGTTTCTCAACGAGTTCAAAGCACGTGAATCAATCCAACAGGTATTTACAACTTCACAACGGGCAATTTCCACCTTCACACTTGGTTATTAACGCAGCATTAGATCAGATAAGTAAGTCTCTGAGGGATGTAGTGAAGAAGGCAGAGACCAGCAGACACACCAACAGTGGGAGGGACAGAGCGATGGAGGGCGGTCCCGCGTTGCGGACGATGGAAAACCGACACTTGCCGACATTCATGGCTTTGTCCACTGCCACCAGCTCCACTGTCAGAGAGCAGCACGAAGCGTTGAACGCTGCTGCAACAACCATCTGCTTTAGGTCCGTGTGGGTAAGGTTGCCCGCTCCCTGGCGGTGTGTGAGGCTGGCAATGCCCGTGCCATTGACGCCATCGGTCAGGTTGGCAGAGAGCTGCCAGGAGGCGGAGCTGCAGGCTGCTGGGTCAGCTGGGCAGTCGACCACCGAGACGCTGACCACCTCACACTGGGGAGGGGTGAAATCTGTCACCTTGGTGGGGGGCGGGGGCGACACAGAGCGAGAGGGAAAGAGGTCATGATCAGATGAACTCCTGCATTTTCCAGCATGTTCTTAAAAAAAGAGAGATTTAGAGTTAGACAAACTTGGATTTTTTTGTCAGGAACATACACAGGATGCTACCCTCTACAACATAACCTTCACTCCAAATCAAACTCAAAACATACAACCTGATTTTGGACGGAATTACGGAATCACCTGGAAGGATTACAACTACCAAAGATTATTATTCCAACGCTATACAGCAAATACTCTAGAAAACAATAGAAACCTGAAACACCATCAAACCTGGAACTGAGTGAGTAATGTTTAGTCTGAAGCTATATTTTATTTCCCAAAGGCAAGAAGAAAAATACATTACATTACTTTATAAGGACTGAATGCTAAATTGAGTGAGAGGTGTCAATGCCCTTTAGCCCAACAATGGCAGGAGAGTCGAACAGTCTACTCCAACCAAATGGAGAGGCCTTAGAAGCTGCCTCCCGCTGTTCAGATGTAATTAAAATACAGTACCCTGTGTATGTAAAGAATGAAAAGGCAAGAAAAGATCCCAAAATGAAGCTCCTTGTGGAAAATCAAGAGACACTTTTTTTGCTGACTATTATAAAAATGGGAACATCCGCAACCTCATCTTCCACACAAACCCTGGCATGGCACAGTGCTACACTAACACACTACCCCTCTGTTAAGAGGAGGGGTGTTAATGAGGGGTGAAAAATCAAGATTCTAGACAGCGAGGACTCTGAATCAGCTAATATAAATATCTATAAGTCTGGAACAGGTACAGGTCAACCCCAAACAGTTTCAGACTTTCACCTAATCAAAGAATTTCCCAGCAGGAGAAGCTATCCCTCGAGAGAGATTCCCCCACCCCAAGCGGGTCAGACCAAACTTCTTCATGATATAACCCCACAGACGAGCAACTCCAAGCGGAAGGTCAACCTTCCAGCACAGAGTACTACTCCCTCACTGACACGAAGGATACATTCACCCAGCTGGAGGTAAGACAGATGGAGCTGGAACAGCAAGGGTTTACACTCCAGTCAGCACAGACCCAAACAACAGTCCAGCACAACAACACCCCTTAATCAGACCCGGAGAGATGGAGGTGGAGAGATACGTATCTGCACTCTGGACTGTGGTGAGACAACTTCAACAATACAAAAAGCAAGAGCAGGAGAAGAACAGAGCACTAGAGGAGAGGATCAGACTGCTGGAGGAGGGGGTGAGGAGGATGGCGGGTGACAGAGAACAACCCACTGGAGAGGTGGCCACCACCTCAGAGAAGCCAGCAGAACAGCCCACCTCAGCTCCCGACAAAAGTCAAGACACCACAGCAGAACAGTCCACCCCAGACCCTGACCATAGCGTCGACATCACAGCAGGACAGTCCACCCCAGACCCTGAACATAGCGTCGACATCACAGCAGAACAGACAAATGAAGAACCCCAAGCCAAGGGGATCTCACCCCTCTGAGCACCCCCCCTGTCTGCCACCCTGATAGCCCTCCTGACAAACCCCCCCACACCCACTGAGGACATACACAAGACACAGATTGTATACCTTATGGACTCAAATGGGAAATTTATAGAAGAAAATAAACTTTTTCCAAACACACAGTCTCTAAACTCTGGTGTCCAAACACCCAGCACGCCCTAGACCTTCTGTCTGAGGACCAACTATGTTCACCTAGCCACATAATAATACACACAGGCACAATTGACCTGAGAACGCCCCACCCAGACCAACGAGACACACTCCTAGACCTGTTGGACCCCCCCGGAAGTACACATAGAGGACACATGCCGAGAGGACCAACATCCAGACCACAACACCACCAGCCACATACACACCCCCACCCCAACCACCCCAACCACCCCAACCAATCAACACCCCCACAAGCCAACCATGTCCACACCCCATTTAGGACCCCTCAGATCAGACCTATGCCCCACCTGCCCACCCCATGCACCCCAACCCCGGTACAACAGACCGCGTATTCACACTACACACCTTAATTGACAAACAAACAAACTAAAACAAAGGCAAAGTCTTCTCATGTTTTGTTGATAAAAAAAAAGCCTTTGACTCAATTTGGCATGAGGGTCTGCTATACAAATTGATGGAAAGTGGTGTTGGGGGAAAAAGATATGCCATTATAAAATCCATGTACACAAACAACAAGTGTGCGGTTAAAATAGGCAAAAAACATACACATTTCTTTCCAAAGGGCCGTGGGGTGAGACAGGGATACAGCGTAAGCCCCACTCTCTTTAACATACAGTACATAATATGACATTTGAAATGTCTTTATTATTTTGGAACTTCTGTGAGTGTAATGTTTACCTTTCATTTTTATTGTTTATTTCACTTTTGTATATTATATTACTTCACTTGCTTTGTCAATGTTAACATATGTTTCCCATGCCAATAAAGCCCCTTGAATTGAATTGAGAGGGAGGAGAAAGAAAAAAGAGAGAGAAAGAGGAGAGACCGTGATCATGATGATGAGGGAGAAGAGATGAGGAAAGTAGGCTATTTGGAAGTGGAGACAGGCCATATAGTGGAGACGGCCCATATAGTGGAGACGGCCCATATAGTGGAGACGCCCCATATAGTGGAGACGCCCCATATAGTGGAGACGGCCCATATAGTGGAGACAACCCATATAGTGGAGACGCCCCATATAGTGGAGACAACCCATATAGTGGAGACGCCCCATATAGTGGAGACAGCCCATATAGTGGAGACAACCCATATAGTGGAGACAACCCATATAGTGGTGACGGCCCATATAGTGGAGACAACCCATATAGTGGAGACGCCCCATATAGTGGAGACAACCCATATAGTGGAGACAGCCCATATAGTAGAGATAGCCCATATAGTGGAGACGCCCCATATAGTGGAGACGGCCCATATAGTGGAGACGCCCCATATAGTGGAGACGGCTCATATAGTGGAGACGGCCCATATAGTGGAGACGCCCCATATAGTGGAGACGCCCCATATAGTGGAGACAACCCATATAGTGGAGACAGCTCATATAGTAGAGATAGCCCATATAGTGGAGACGCCCCATATAGTGGAGACGCCCCATATAGTGGAGACGGCTCATATAGTGGAGACGGCCCATATAGTGGAACGCCCCATATAGTGGAGACGCCCCATATAGTGGAGACAACCCATATAGTGGAGACGCCCCATATAGTGGAGACAGCTCATATAGTAGAGACTCCCCATATAGTGGAGACAGCCCATATAGTGGAGACGGCCCATAGAGTGGAGACGCCCCATATAGTGGAGACGGCCCATATAGTGGAGACGGCCCATAGAGTGGAGACAGCCCATATAGGCCTCTCAGTTCTCTAGTGTATCTTTATCTATACCTCTACTATCTTACATTTCTACACTCATTGTGATGTCACATTAGAATGTACACACAGGGTTCTATACAACAAACATATTAACTCAACATGTAAGGTGTTAGTCCCATATTTCGTGAACTGAAATAAAAAATTACAGAAATATAAAAACAAAAAGTGTATTTCTCTCAAATTTGTTTTACATCCCTGTTAGTGAGCATTTCTCTTTTGCCAAGGTAATCCATCCACCTGACAGGTGTGGCATATAAAGAAGCCAATTAAACAGCCTGATCATTACACAGGTGCACCATGTGCTGGGGACAATAACAGGCTATTTTAAAATGGGCAGTTTTGTCATACAACACATATTCCTGCATGCTGACTGCAGGAATATCCATCAGAGATGTTGCCAGAGAATTGAATGTTAATTTATCTACCATAAGCCGTACCATAATGTTGTTTTAGAGAATTTGGCAGTACGTCCAACTGGCCTCACAACCGCAAACTATGTGTATGGTGTCATGTGTGCGAGCTAATTTCTGATATCAACGTTGTGAATAGAGTGCCCCATGGTGGCGGTGGGGTTATGGTATGGGCAGGCATAAGCTGTGGACAACAAACACAATTGCATTTTTTATCAATGGCAATTTGAATGTACAGAGATACCGTGACGAGATCCCGGGGCCCATTGTCGTGCCATTCATGTTTCAGCATGATAATGCACGGCCACATGTCACAAGGATCTGTACACAATTCCTGGAAGCTGAAAATGTTGCAGTTCTATTGCCTGCATACTCACCAGACATGTCACCCATTGAGCATGTTTGGGATGATCTGAATCGACGTGTACAATAGCGTGTTCCAGTTCCCCCCAAATCCAGTAACTTTGGACAGCCATTGAAGATGAGTGGGACGAAATTCTACAGGCCACAATCAACAGCCTGATCAACTCTATGCGAAGAAAATGTGTCACTCTGCCTGAGGCAAATGGATGGTCACACCAGATACTGACCGGTTTTCTGATCCACATCCCTAAGTTATCTGTGACCAACAGATGCATATCTGTATTCCCAGTCATGTGAAATCCATAGATTAGGGCCTAATGAATTTATTTAAATTGACTGATTTCCTTATATGAACTGTAACTCTTCAATATTGTTTCATGTTGCATCTGTTTTTGTCCAGGATAATATATTTATATATATCTGTACGTATATGAGGTTACCTTGGTGACGACAGAGAGGCGCAGGACGGCGTAGTTGGAGTCGGACGCCCCGGGGGCCACAGCCTCGATGGTCAGGGTGACGTCTGTTCCTGAGGGTGTGTTGGCGGGCACCGTGATGGTCAGGTCACCGGTGGCGTTTCCACCGGTGGTCACAGCGATGCTGTTAAGTTAGCAGCAGCAATGGGTGAGCATTAAGTGTCAATACAAGTGATGCCAAGAGAGGACAATAATTAGTCATGTTGAGTCAGATAACCTGGTCCCAGATCTGTTTGTGCCTAAATTGCTTCTACGACCAATGTGTCACGCAACAATGACCACAGAAATGGGCAAGACCATACAAACAGATCTGGGACCAGTCTCAGGATATTCCAGCCCTGATCCCTACCTGATGGGGACGTTCATTTTGAAGTCTCTGTCGTTTCTGGCACTGATTTTGTAGCTGCCTCCAGTGGCGTCGGTCATGACGGTGAAGGGAAGGGTGAAGGGTTTACCAGGCTCCATGCTTCTGTCCACCACGGCCTGAGAAGACAAGAACAACAAGATCTGTTGTGTAGTTGTTGTGAGGTCCACTTTTTTGAATGTGCAGTTTGTTTGTTGGCCCATTTACAGAGACACATTTCTGTGCTTAGAAAGTCCATGTTGTAATTTGTAAGTAGACCCACAGTACTACATGTTTAGGGAGTAATAGTCAGTCACGTTTTTCTTTCTGATATGGTCTATAATTGTCGATGACCATGGTTTTTGTCTGACACTATCCCAACATGCAGTATAGACTCCTTCACGATTTACAAATAAAAGGCGTTTTTCAATGTAAACTTACCTTGATGGTAACCTTGGAGACGGACATCTGAGTGGTGGACTGTCTCTGGAACACGGTGGAGGAGACCACGTCTGTCCCGTTCAACAGCACCACAAACTCCCCCGCAGGGACCTTGGTTACCGTAACTAGGAAGTCTCCGTTGCCCATGTCTTCCAGGGTACCGCCTACAACCTCTAACCCTGACACGGTCACCAAGGCAACGTTGGCCACCTTGACAGAGGCTGGGCCCTTTCTGCCCAACACTGATACCAACAGCATGGCAGGCATACCTGGGAGAAGGAGAAAAGAGAGGAGGAAAGGAGGGAAAGAGAGGGAGAGAGAGAGAGAGAGGAGGACGAGTGTAGGGATAGGGAGAGAAAAGGGAGATTGAGAAGAGGACGAGTGTAGGGATAGGGAGAGAAAAGGGAGATTGAGAAGAGGACGAGTGTAGGGATAGGGAGAGAAAAAGAGAGAGAGAGAGAGAGAGAGAAGAGATAAATTATTTTATGTGGCTATGTAACTGTTCTAGGTTCAGATCAATTATTACAAATAACAATTAACTGCTTTTTATGACTTTGATGAAGTAGGCTTTATAAATGAACAGAATGCATTGTTTCGACCCACACAACATCAAAGAGGGCCAGCCTACTTTCTGATAGAGAATACAGTGATGAGTGCAAGACCTCTCGCCGGTGAGACAAACAACATGCACAATGATCATCTGCCTCTAACGGCTGTAATGAAGTGGCAGCTGCATTCATGTAGATGATGTCGCCTTAGTAAAATTGTGAATGACAGATTACCTGCTTGATATGGTAATGATTTTAAGAGGATGTTGTAGTGTTTTACCTGCTTTTGGACGGCCAGAGATGAGGGCGTATCCTGGGTGAGGTCCTCGAAAGTCTCCACAAAGTCATAAATGAAGGCAATGGTACTCTGACCTGGACACACACACACACACACACACACACACACACACACACACACACACACACACACACACACACACACACACACACACACACACACACACACACACACACACACACACACACACACACACACACACACTCAAGTTGCTCAAATTGTTCTGGTGAGTTATTAACAAGCAACCTTTGGGATGCTAGACGTTTGCGTAATACACCCACCCATCCACCACGACCAAACATCCATCCTCCTTTTATGTTTTTGCATTAAGAAATCTTCTGTCTTATGTAACTATATCAAACATAGCATACATTTGAAGTCTGAAGTGTACATACACTTAGGTTGGAGTCACTAAAACTCATTTTTTAACCACTCCACAAATTTCTTGTTAACAAACTATAGATTTGGCAAGTTGGTTATCTACTTTGTGCATGACACAAGTCATTTTCCAACAATTGTTTACAGACAGATTTTTTTTCACTTATAATTCACTGTATCACATTTCCAGTGGGTCAGAAGTTGACACTAAGTTAACTATGCCTTTAAACAGCTTGGAAAATTCCAGAAAAATATGTCATGGCTCTCTCTAGAAGCTTCTGATCGGCTAACTGACATCATTTGAGTCATTTGGAGGTGTACCTGTGGATGTATTTCAAAGCCTACCTTCAAACTCAGCACCTCTTTGCTTGACATTATGGGAAAATCAAAAGAAATCAGCCAAGACCTCAGAAAAACAATTCTAGACATCCACAAGTCTGGTTCATCCTTGTGAGCAATTTCCAAATGCCTGAAGGTACCACGTTCATCTGTACAAACAATAGTACGCAAGTATAAACACCATGGGACCACGCAGACCACCATGGGACCATGAAGATGCTGGAGAAAACAGGTACAAAAGTATCTATATCCACAGTAAAACAAGTTCTATATTGATATAACCTGAAAGGCCGCTCAGCAAGGAAGAAGCCACTGCTCAAAAAACGCCATAAAAAAGGCAGACTATGGTTTGCAACTGCACATGGGGACAAAAATCATACTTTTTGGAGAAATATCTTCTGGTCTGATGAAACAAAAATCGAACTGTTTGGCCATAATGACCATCGTTATGTTTGGAGGAAAAAAGTTGATTCTTGCAAGCCGAAGAACACCATCCCAACCGTAAAGCACGGAGGTGGCAGCATCATGTTGTGGGGGTGCTTTACTGCAGGAGGTACTGGTGCACTTCACAAAATAGATGGCATCACGAGGAAAATAGATGGCATCATGAGGCCGGAAAATTATGTGGCTATATGGAAGCAACATCTCAAGACATTAGTCGGGAAGTTAAAGCTTGGTCACAAATGGGTCTTCCAAATGGACAATGACACCAAGCATACTTCCAAAGTTGTGGCAAAATGGCTTAAGGACAACAAAGTCAAGTTATTGGAGTTGCCATCACAAAGCCCTGACCTCCATCCTATAGAAAATGTGGGCAGAACTGAAAAAGCGTGTGTGAGCAAGGAGGCCTACAATCCTGATTAAGTTACACCAGCTCTGTCAGAAGGAATGGGCCAAAATTCACCCAACTTATTTTGGTAAGCTTGTATAAGGCTACCCAAAACGTTCTACCCAAGTTAAACAATTTAAAGGCAATGCTACCAAATACTCATTGAGTGAATGTAAACTTCTGACCCACTGGATATGTGATGAAAGAAATAAAAGCTGAAATAAATAATTTTCTCTACTGTTATTCAGATATTTCACATTCTTATAATAAAGTGGTGATCCTAACTGACCAAAGACAGGGACTATTTGCTAGGATTAAATGTCAGGAATTATGAAAAACAGAGTTTAAACGTATTTGGCTGATGTGTATGTAAACTTCCAAAAATAGAAACGTCCTCCCTGTTAACTGTGTTTATTGTCAGCAAACTTAATGTGTAAATATTTGTATGAAGATATCAAGACTCCACAACTGAAACATAAACTGAACAAGTTCCACAGAGGAACAGAAATGGAACAATGTGTCCCTGAACAAAGCGGGGGTCAAAATCAACAGGAACTGTCAGGATTTGGTGTGGCCACCAGCTGCATTAAGTACTGCAGTGCATCTCCTCCTCATGGACTGCACCAGATTTGCCAGTACTTGCTGTGAGATGTTACCCCACTCTTCCATTAAGGCACCTGCAAGTTCCCGGACATTTCTGGGGGGAATGCCCAAGCCCTCACCCTCCGATCCAACAGGTCCCAGACTTCTCAATGGAATTGAGACCCGGCTCTTCGCTGGCCATGGCAGAACACTGACATTCCTGTCTTGCAGGAAATCACGCGAAGAACGACTAGTATGGCTGGTGAAATTATCATGCTGGAGGGTCATGTCAGGATGAGCCTGCAGGAAGGGTACCACATGAGGGAGGATGTCTTCCCTGTAACGCACAGCGTTGAGATTGCCTGCAATGAAAACTAGCTCAGTCCGATGATGCTGTGACACACCTCCCCAGACCAACTCCAAATCGATCCCGCTCCAGAGTACAGGCCTCGGTGTAATGCTCATTCCTTTGAAGATAGATGTGAATCCGACCATCATCCCTGGTGAGACAAAACCGTGACTCATCAGTGAAGAGCACTTTTTGCCAGTCCTCAGTCTGGTCCAGCGACGATGGGTTTGTGCCCATAGGCGACGTTGCTGACGGTGATGTGATGTCTGGACCTGCCTTACAACATACCTACAAGCCCTCAGTCCATTCTCTCTCAGCCTATTACGAACAGTCTGAGCACTGATGGAGGGATTGTGTGTTCCTGGTGTAACTCGGGCAGTTGTTGTTGCCATCCTGTTTCTGCAGGTGTGATGTACCGATCCTGTGCAAGTGTTGTTACACGTGGTCTGCCACTGCAATGACGATCAGCTGTCCGCCCTGTCTCCCTGTCGCGCTGTCATAGGCGTCTCACAGTACGGGCATTGCAATTTATTGCCCTGGCCACATCTGCAGTCCTAAGGCACGTTCACACAGATGAGCAGGGACCCTGGGCATCTTTCTTCTGAGTCAGTTGAAAGGCCTCTGTAGTGTCCTAAATTTTCATAACTGTGACCTTAATTGCCTACCGTCTGTAAGCTGTTAGTGTCTTAACGACCGTTCCACAGGTGCATGTTCATTAATTGTTTATGGTTCATTGAACAAGCATGGGAAAAAGTGCTTAAACCCTTTACAGTGAAGATCTGTGAAGTTATTTGGATTTTTACGAATTATCTTTGAAAGACAGGGTCCTGAAAAATTGACATTTCTTTTTTTGAGTTTATTTGGTGCATGTGACACATTTGAATGGATTATTTAAACCCAGATCTGGGCTCTGTGTGTATCTAGGCTGCCATCTAGTGTTGAGCGTGAGCATAACACACATATTTAATAGAACAGACGTATCTCTATGGTAACTCACCAGTGACCTTCAGTGTGTAGGGCTGGTTGGAGTTCATGCTGATTTCCCATAATCCTGTCTGTTTGTTGGAGGCCAGACGGACCCGGAAGAGGTTTCCCACCGTCTGGACAGTCCCCAGTTCCCCGTTGGCCTCGTTCTGTTTCTGGGTCACACCTGTAGGGGCAAGGAGGGTGACAGTCAAATAGGATGACAGTCAAACATACTGTCAATGGGATATACCTGGTTCATGATACCTTGTTGAAATATGCTTTGTGCTTTAAAACCATTAAGCTCGCTACATACGTAAACACGCAAAACAGGTCAACTGTAACCATTAAGGAGAGAAAACTAACCATAGATCAGTGTCTAGGGGAAATGTCATCCTATTCAGTTAGGTGAACCTTTACCTGAAAACTGATATTAGATCAGTGTCTAGGGGAAATGTCATCCTATTCAGTTAGGTGAACCTTTACCTGAAAACTGATATTAGATCAGTGTGTAGGTGTTGGAGGTTCCCACCTGCAGGGTTCTTCAGGGTGAAGGTGAGGGACTTTCCAGTGATGTAGATGGTGATGTTGTTCAGAGACTCGTCCAGCAGGAAGGAGAATGTCTCAGCTTTGCCTGGGTTCCTCGCTCGCTGTAGGACTGTCACCTGAGGAGGAGGAGGAGGAGGAGGAGGAGGAGGAGGAGGACAGAATGAGAGAGGAGGATAGAAATGGTATGTTTTGTTTTTTGTAACTTGGAGGATTTAATTTTCATAGATATAACAATTATGTCTAGGCATTTCTAAAATGCATTATTTATAAAGCATGTGTTTTTTAATTGATTAAGTTTTGAATTATTCCAAATCAACTACTGATCCAAATCAAAATGGCCACCAGTGTTGACTCACCAGAGCGGAGGTGGAGGAGTCGATGATGACGTCAGTGGCCTGGGGCAGATTTTCCTTGGTGACTCCAATGGCCTGACCACCAGACGCCAGCGCCAGGTCCTTGTAGGTCTCGAATGTAGCTGCCCTGGACTCTACTCCACTTCTCCTCCTTCTAGCACCAGCACCATCACCAGTCATGAAGAAAGACACCTGGAGAGACACATAGGTGTGTTTGAGAGAGTTTGCCTGGTCGTATTCATTAGGCACCAAACGAAGAAAGAAAGAAAAAAGGCAGTGACTACTTGTCCAATAAGAATGGCTTGTTTTCGTTTGCCGTTGGAAAACATTTTGCTGTGTTTTGCTACTGTGTGCCCTAATTAATAAGATCCTGAACTGCAGGACATGGTTTCTTCTAAAACAGGAAGTGTTTGAGGAGGTGTTTGAGGAAGTGCTCACGGTTGACTTGGTGCTCCTGATCAGGGCCAAGATGGTGTCCCTTAACGCAATGTCCTTGGCAACGGCATCTGTGAAAACATAGATGTGGGACGACGCAGGGGCACCGGTCAGAGCCAACTAGAGAGAGAGAGAGAGAGAGAGAGAGAGAGAGAGAGAGAGAGAGAGAGAGAGAGAGAGAGAGAGAGAGAGAGAGAGAGAGAGAGAGAGAGAGAGAGAGAGAGAGAGAGGTGTCTTTATTTATTGTCAGGTGCACTATAAACAAGGAATGAGACTATATCTGAAAGCTGATTGGAATATAGCCATGTCAATCACTGTACCTGTAGACCTGATAAGCACATCTCAGGAAGGTCTCCGCCCCCATCAGCTTTGAGTTTAGCGATCTCTGTTTTCATAACATCAGGGTTTGTCGTTCTTATCAGGGGTCCGAACTCTACACACACACACAAACACACACTGATCACTAACCAGTTCCTGACTTAACCACACATCACACAGGCATTTCGGTGAATGCCAGAGTTTGTCAGTGATGTTTTGCTAAGGAGAATGCTTGGTGGAGTGTAAAGCCAGCCTTACTTGGGTCGTTGAATGGGACCAGGATGTACTGGGAGGGCTCGTCCTGTGTTCCCTTTTTGCTGTCGATGATCTCATTGACGACTCTCTTGGCTTCAAGGATGTCATCCTTCATGCTCCCCGTGGTGTCGATCACAAAAGCAACCACTGCCGATCGCGCTATGCCCATGAAGCTGTGGGAGAGAGAGATAAGAGAGAGATTGTGAGTAACTTCAACATGGGTATTTCCCTCTTCCCCTCCACTCCTGCCCTTCTCCCCCTCTACCCCTCTCCTCCCCTTCACCCCCTCTACCCCTCTCTTCCCCTCTACCCCTCTCCTCCCCTTCAACCCCTCTACCCCTCTCTCTTCCCCTTCACCCCCTCTCCCCTCTCTTCCCCTTCACCTCCTCTCCTCCCTTCAACCCCCTCTACCCCTCTCTCCCCCTTCACTCCCCCCTCTACCCCTCTCTTCCCCTTCACTCCCTCTCCTCCCCTTCAACCCCCTCTACCCCTCTCTCCTCCCCACCTCCCCCTCTACCCCCTCTCCACCCCTTCTCCCCCATCTACCCCCTCTCTCCTCTACCCCTCTCCTCTCCTTCACCCCCCTCTACCCCTCTCTTCCCCTTTACCCCCTCTCCTCCCCCTTCACCCCCTCTACCCCCTCTCCTCTCCTTCACCCCTCTCTTCCCCTTCACCCCCTCTCCTCCCCTTCACCCCCTCTACCACTCTCCTCTCCACCCCCCTCCCACCCTCTCCGCACCGTAGGTAGTTGTTGTCACCGGCGGCTACCCCCGGATGTCGTCCAGCAGCCGGAGGGTTGCCGGTCGTTGCCACGGTGACAGCAGCAGTGTGCAGGGCCACGTTGTCAGATCGCGCTCATCCTTGCTGATGCCCCCGCGAGGAACCTCAGAGCTGGTCAGGTCAGCTGCACCGCCATGACTACACTTACCTGGGGGAGGAGAGGTGATGATGGGTGTTATACAGAGAGTGTGTGGGTATCTGGGGAAGGTAGTGTGTGTGTGTGTGTGTGTGTGTGTGTATACCTTTAGGCTTAGCTGCGGAGAAGATCCCCATGTACCCAGAGGTGAGTTTCTTCTCATTAAGGATGTTAGGCAGGATGGAGTTGGAACAGAACCCCCCACTGACACAGTCACTGCAGGTCGGGGTGCTGACATCTACCGAACCAAATCACAATGTTTTCTTATAAAATAACAGTTAACTAAATTGTCAAGGAACATCATTTACCACCACAAATCATTAACCCCCCCCCACACACACACACACTCTCCTAAACCCTAAATGGGCGTGGTGGTCCTTTCTCTTACCCATAATTCCTCAGACTCTTCAGCTTTATCTCGCTCTGTTGAACATAGGAGATTATATGTGTTTGTGTCCCTTTCTGTCTGCCCTTTAGACTCCCTGTAAACAATTAATGACCTCACTTTCGCAAGAAGCCAGAGGTAGCAGCAGATTTTCTCTTCGTCTCTCCTTTTTAATCTGCTATCGTACTTTTTCTCTAACATTCCAAGCACGCCTCCCTCCTTCCCTCCTGCAATACCACCCCCTCCTTCCCCCTTCCTTCCCTGCCCCTACCACCCCCTCCCTCCTTCCTTCCCTGCCCTACCACCCTCTCTCCTTCCCTGCCCTACCTACATCCGTCCAGTTGGATCCCATGCCTAGCTGTCCTCGTTGCTACATTAACTCAAGCCCTCCCTACCTGCCAGGTTTTCCAGTGGGAGATCGGGCGGATCAGGTTGGCGTAGGGTTCAGTGTATCCCAGGTCCACCCAGTTACTGTGGCTGTAGAAGTCCTGACAAAACACAAGCATGTATTATATACCAAGTCTGTGTCTGAGGGAAAGCCATCTATCTAATTCCCTCTTACAGACACCTCTAGACAGAAGATAACTGGGTTCAGATGGTAACACTTGAGCCAAGGTGAAATATGAAATGAGAGATGAGGTGAGACAGATGTCCCCCCCCATCTTCCTCAATACTTTTATTCCTTACCTGATCTCCTTCATTCCTGGAAGTTCAGACTTTCTCCCTCTTCCCTTCCACCCCTTTCCCACTCATCTCTCTCCCTCTCCACTCTCTCCTCCCTCTCCCTCTCCCTCTCCTCCCTCTCCCACTCCCCTCCCTCTCCCTCTCCCTCTCCACAATCTCCTCCCTCTCCCTCACCACTCTCCCTCCCTCTCCCTCACCACTCTCTCCCTCCCTCTCTCTCTCCACTCTCTCCTCCCTCTCCCTCTCGCTCACCACTCTCTCCTCCCTCTCCCCTCACCACTCTCTCCTCCCCTCTCCCTCTCCCACTTCCTTCTCCCTCTCCTCTCTCCTCCTCTCCCACTCCTCTCCCTCCCTCTCCCACTCCCCCTCTCCCTCTCCTCCCTCTCCCTCCCTCTCCCACTCCTCCTCTCCCTCCCTCTCCCCCACTCCTCCCTCCCTCCCACTCCCCCTCTCTCCCTCTCCCTCTCTCTCTCCCTCCCACACCTCTCCCTCCCTCTCCCACTCCTCTCCCTCCCCTCCCACTCCCCCCCCTCTCTCGCCTCTCCTCTCTCTCCTCCCTCTCCCACTCCCTCTCCCTCCCCTCCCCACTCCCCTCTCTCCCTCTCCCTCTCTCTCCTCCCTCCCACTCTCTCCCTCCCTCTCCCACTCCTCTCTCTCTCCCTCTCCCACTCCTCCCTCTTCCCTCATTCTCTCTCCTTCTTCTCCTCTCTCTCTCTCCCTCTCCCACTCTCCTCTCTCCCTCTCCCTCTCTCTCCTCCCTCTCCCACTCCTCCCTATCCCACTTCCACTCCCTCTCCCTCCCTCTCCCACTCCCCCCTCTCCCTCTCTCTCTCCTCCCTCTCCCACTCCTCTCCCTCTCCCACGCTCTCTCTCCCTCTCCCACTCCTCCCTCTTCCTTGTTCTCTCTCGTTCACTCCCCCTCTCTCCCTCTCCCTCTCTCTCCTCCCTCTCCCACTCCTCCCTATCCCACTTCCACTCCTCTCTCTCCCTCTCCCTCTCCTCTCTCTCCTTCTCTCTCCCCTTACCTGCAGACAGGTCTCTAATCACACTGGTGCAACAAAAACATTTGTTATTTTAATTCTTAATTTATTTGAAAAAAAAAACTTTCATTTTACTAGGCAAGTCTTAAGAACAAATGTTTAATTACAATGATGGCCTACTGGGGAACATTGTTCAGGGGCAGAGAGACAGATTTGTACCTTTTTAGCTCAAGGATTTGATCCAGCAACATTTTGGTTACTCGCCCAACACTATAACCGCGAGGCTACCTACAGCGCCATACACAAGTTAGGAGCACAACAAAACATTTAGGAGCACTAGAAAAGAGTTGTACTGTGTACAGTCCTATCCCCAGTGCCTTTCTAGCTACCTGTAGTGTGTACAGTCCTCTCCCCAGTGTCTCTCCTCTTACCTGTAGTGTGTACAGTCCTCTCCCCAGTGTCTCTAGCTACCTGTAGTGTGTACAGTCCTCTCCCCAGTGTCTCTAGCTACCTGTAGTGTGTACAGTCCTCTCCCCAGTGTCTCTCTAGCTACCAGAAATGTTTGCATATTCCCTCTTTCACCCCCCTCTCTCTCCTCTTACCTGTAGTGTGTGTAGTCCTCTCCCCAGTGTCTCTCCTCTTACCTGTAGTGTGTGTAGTCCTCTCCCCAGTGTCTCTCCTCTTACCTGTAGTGTGTGTAGTACTCTCCCCAGTGTCTCTCTAGCTACCTGTAGTGTGTGTAGTCCTCTCCCCAGTGTCTCTCTAGCTACCTGTAGTGTGTGTAGTCCTCTCCCCAGTGTCTCTCCTCTTACCTGTAGTGTGTGTAGTACTCTCCCCAGTGTCTCTCTAGCTACCTGTAGTGTGTGTAGTCCTCTCCCCAGTGTCTCTCCTCTTACCTGTAGTGTGTACAGTCCTCTCCCCAGTGTCTCTCCTCTTACCTGTAGTGTGTACAGTCCTCTCCCCAGTGTCTCCTCTTACCTGTAGTGTGTACAGTCCTCTCCCCAGTGTCTCTCCTCTTACCTGTAGTGTGTACAGTCCTCTCCCCAGTGTCTCTCCTCTTACCTGTAGTGTGTACAGTCCTCTCCCCAGTGTCTCTCCTCTTACCTGTAGTGTGTACAGTCCTCTCCCCAGTGTCTCTCCTCTTACCTGTAGTGTGTGTAGTACTCTCCCCAGTGTCTCTCTCCTCTTACCTGTAGTGTGTGTAGTCCTCTCCCCAGTCTCTCTCCTCTTACCTGTAGTGTGTACAGTCCTCTCCCCAGTGTCTCTCTAGCTACCTGTAGTGTGTACAGTCCTCTCCCCAGTGTCTCTCCTCTTACCTGTAGTGTGTGTAGTCCTCTCCCCAGTGTCTCTCCTCTTACCTGTAGTGTGTGTAGTACTCTCCCCAGTGTCTCTCTGGCAGCCTGGAAGTTCTCCTTTTGTACGTTGGCCTTGATGCTGGCCACCCCGTCGGTTATAAGGCGCCGGCCCTCAGCAAACGCCTCTGAGTTGAAGTGATGGGCTGGGCTGTTATTATAAAAATTATGATCAATTGGTTTTATATAGAAAACGGCTGTAGGAGTGATATACCAAATGTTCACTTGGACTGGCACAATAATGACAATGATTAATTGTTTATATAGTTCATAAATTAGATCCCACGAGAAGAAGGGTCATGTGACATGTGCTGGATAAGGAAACTACTTTTTTTTTTAAACTAGTTAAATACATTTTTTATAAAAATCATGTTGCATTACTGTGCTATTTTCAAGCACTCCAAGCATTTTACATAATAATGGAACCTCATCCTCTATCAATGGAGCACCAACCTGTTGACATAATAAGGGAACCTCATTCTCTATCAATGGAGCACCAACCTGTTGACATAATAAGTGAACCTCATTCTCTATCAATGGAGCACCAACCTGTTGACATGATAAGGGAACCTCATTCTCTATCAATGGAGCACCAACCTGTTGACATGATAAGGGAACCTCATTCTCTATCAATGGAGCACCAACCTGTTGACATGATAAGGGAACCTCATTCTCTATCAATGGAGCACCAACCTGTTGACATGATAAGGGAACCTCATTCTCTATCAATGGAGCACCAACCTGTTGATAAGACATGGGAACCTCATTCTCTATCAATGGAGCACCAACCTGTTGACATAATAAGGGAACCTCATTCTCTATCAATGGAGCACCAACCTGTTGACATAATAAGTGAACCTCATTCTCTATCAATGGAGCACCAACCTGTTGACATGATAAGGGAACCTCATTCTCTATCAATGGAGCACCAACCTGTTGACATAATAAGGGAACCTCATTCTCTATCAATGGAGCACCAACCTGTTGATAAAGTCTCTGTCCACCTGTCCGTTCTGTACGTAGATCTCATTCAGGGCAGATTTGAACTTAGCTGCTGACACTTCACCTGTTGCTTTGGGTCCCAGGCAGGCCTGGACCAGCTCCTCAGCAGAGTTACCCTACAGGGAAAGGTCAGAGGTTAAAGGTTAGACATTCTAGCACACTACTCTATTTTCTTAATCTTGCTCTTTCACCCCACACACACACACACGGGGTGCTGACATCTACGAACAAATCACAATGTTTTCACACTAAATTGTCAAGGAACACATTTACACACAAATCACAACCCCCCCCCACACACACACACACGCACACGCACACACACACACACACACACACACACACACACACACACACACACACACACACACACACACACATACACTTACCGTGGGGTTGAAGTCTCGTCCCTCTGTCTCGGCGATGGCTCGGCACACCTCTGTGACCTTCTGCAGCACGGCCGTTCCGTGATGCTGACGTGGAGTGGAGGCTCCGCCCCAATGGGAGCAAACGCCCAGGCTCCTCCTGATAGGACCAGGGCCAGGAAGGACACACCCAGCACCGGTGACATCATCAGTCTTTGGGGAGTGGGGGGTGGCTGGTGGATGGAGGGTGAGTGGCGATAGAGAGAGAGCAAGAGAGAGAGAGAGAGAGCATGAGAGAGAGAGAGAGAGAGAGAGAGAGAAAATCCCTGACCCAGCCCCTGTTGTTAAACCTCTTGGCCACGACACAACATGTCCTATATTGAGGGTGTAGTTAGTATGCAGAAGCATCTTTATGATACATCAGTAAAATGTAATTAGACGTTGTCAAAACTGATTAGAGACCAGTGCTTAGCCCTGTCCTGGCACATACTGCATTTCCTATTACCTAGGAGCATACAGAGATGTGTCTTCCTAGGCTGTTATCCCCACAGTGTTCTCCTCAGAGATGGTGTTTGGCTGAACTCAACCAGGGCCGTTTGTACTCGATATCCTTTAGCTGAATACCTTTAGTTCCCAGAGTGTTAAAGGGCGAACATTGAACTGAAAGGCTGGTGGGAAATGGAACAATTCTGCTCCTTACTGCTGCTTTCTGTCCGAGATGAAATGTATGTCATATGTAGAATCCTATGTATACTATATATCATGGTCGTATGAATTATGTACAACCCTCTCAATCTGTATACATTCTTGGTTTAAATATATATATATCATCCCAGGGTGTACACAGATTGACAGGATTGTACAAATATGACCATTAATTGATTGTCTGTATTCAATTCATTTATTCAATCTTTCCACTGAACTGATAAATGTTGAGAAAATATATTTTGACAAAGCACCAAAAACTGAGAAAATTGTTAAAACAAACAATTTAAAAAACGTAATTTATTATAATCTAAGAACTAAAACCATTTACCATTTAAATGACATAAATAATGGTACACAAAATGAAAATGAAGACCTCTGAATTGTTTTGTGATATAATAACACCAGTTATGTGAAGAAACCTTCTCAAAGCTTCCATACCTTCTCAGGTTATTTGAGCGTAGTTGGATCTCTTCCTCTTTCCCTGTCTCTGTTGCAGCAGTAACCCAAAGTGTAGAGGAACACTGGAAGAAACAGTACACCTGTATATACTGGACTGTACCGCCAGGCAGGGATGGAGGAGGGTGAGGTCTGTGTGTTACAGTACACACTAATCATTAACTTCTAGGGTTTTCCATGGCCACAACATATCCAATCTTCTTATCAGATGTCAATCAATCAATGTGGACCATGAGGGGCAGGGCTACCCTGAACCTAACCTGGTAACAACATCATTACCTAGATTACCTACAAATCATTAACAACACTACCAGTCAAAAGTCTGGACACACCTACTCATTCCAGGGTTTCCTTTATTTTTACTCTTTTCTATGTTGTAGAATAATAGTGAAGACATTAAAACTATGAAATAACACATAAAACATAACCAAAAAAAGTGTTAAGCAATTCAAAATATATTTTATATTTGAGGATTCTTGAGTAGCCACCCTTTGCCTTGATGACAGCTTTGCACACTCTCTGCGCCATTCACTCACACACACACATAGGTCAGGATCTTTACTGGCGATTGAGTAAAGCCAGTGTGTCTATATATGTGGATGACTCAACACTATACATGTCAGCTACTACAGTGACTGAAATGACTGCCACACTTAACAAAGAGCCTCAGTCAGTTTCAGAATGGGTGGCAAGAAATAAGATAATTCTAAATATTTCACAAACTAAACTTTCTTGACATTGCTATCAACAAGACAAGTCCTACAGGCCTAGTTCTGTAAGCCCCTTGACTACTGCTCAGTCATATAGTCAAGTGCCACAAGAAGGACATGGACACATTACAATTGGACCAAACAGAGCAGCATGACTGACACTTAGATGTACACAGAGAGACAGCATTGATAATACACATGTCAAGCTCTCCTGGCTCATGGTGGAGTAGAGATGAACTGCACCACCACTTGTCTTTGTGAGAGGTATTGACAGGTTGAAATCACCAGCTGTCTATTTAAGCGCTCAGCTCAAACACTCATACATACCCCACAATACATGCCACCAGAGTTCTCCAAGTCCATAATAATGTGTTGTATTATATTATTGCATTTAATTGTGATTGGACCCCAGGAAGAGTAGATGGGGCCTTGGCAACAGCCAATGGGGATCCATAATAAATACAAATACACACACAAAATACTGTATTCAGACTTTGTTGGAGGGATTGTCCAAGCAGAATCATTAAATATCTTTCTTGATTGTAAATCAGTAATGAGGTTTGAAAGAATTCTGAATGGTTTTATGGTACTAGTTTCACAGGAAGTCTGAGGAGATGACCATTGATGTTAAAGAAGGTGATTACTTTGAAAGGAAACTTATTAAAGATATTTTTTCATTTTTTCCTCTCAGATGGTAACATGATTCTCTATGGTTCAGGACAGGCGGTGGTTCAGGACAGGCGGTGGTTCAGGTCAGGCGGTGGTTCAGGACAGGCGGTGGTTCAGGACAGGCGGTGGGTGGTTCAGGACAGGCGGTGGGTGGTTCAGGACAGGCGGTGGTTCAGGACAGGCGGTGGTTCAGGACAGGCGGTGGTTCAGGACAGGCGGTGGTTCAGGACAGGCGGTGGTTCAGGACAGGCGTTGGTTCAGGACAGGCGTTGGTTCAGGACAGGCGTTGGTTCAGGACAGGCGTTGGTTCAGGACAGGCGTTGGTTCAGGACAGGCGTTGGTTCAGGACAGGCGTTGGTTCAGGACAGGCGTTGGTTCAGGACAGGCGTTGGTTCAGGTTAGGCGTTGGTTCAGGACAGGCGGTGGTTCAGGACAGGCAGTGGTTCAGGTCAGGCGTTGGTTCAGGACAGGCGGTGGTTCAGGACAGGCGGTGGTTCAGGACAGGCGGTGGTTCAGGACAGGCGGTGGTTCAGGGCAGGCGGTGGTTCAGGACAGGCGGTGGTTCAGGACAGGCGGTGGTTCAGGACAGGCGGTGGTTCAGGTCAGGCGTTGGTTCAGGACAGGCGGTGGTTCAGGACAGGCGGTGGTTCAGGTCAGGCGTTGGTTCAGGTCAGGCGTTGGTTCAGGACAGGCGGTGGTTCAGGACAGGCGGTGGTTCAGGACAGGCGGTGGTTCAGGACAGGCGGTGGTTCAGGACAGGCGGTGGTTCAGGTCAGGCGTTGGTTCAGGACAGGCGGTGGTTCAGGACAGGCGGTGGTTCAGGACAGGCGGTGGTTCAGGACAGGCGGTGGTTCAGGACAGGCAGTGGTTCAGGTCAGGCGTTGGTTCAGGACAGGCGGTGGTTCAGGACAGGCGGTGGTTCAGGACAGGCGGTGGTTCAGGACAGGCGGTGTTTCAGGACAGGCAGTGGTTCAGGTCAGGCGTTGGTTCAGGACAGGCGTTGGTTCAGGACAGGCGGTGGTTCAGGACAGGCGGTGGTTCAGGTCAGGCGTTGGTTCAGGACAGGCGTTGGTTCAGGACAGGCGGTGGTTCAGGACAGGCGGTGGTTCAGGACAGGCGGTGGTTCAGGTCAGGCGGTGGTTCAGGAGGCAGTGGTTCAGGTCAGGCGTTGGTTCAGGTCAGGCGGTGGTTCAGGACAGGCGGTGGTTCAGGACAGGCGGTGGTTCAGGACAGGCGGTGGTTCAGGTCAGGCGGTGGTTCAGGACAGGCAGTGGTTCAGGTCAGGCGTTGGTTCAGGACAGGCGGTGGTTCAGGACAGGCGGTGGTTCAGGACAGGCGGTGGTTCAGGTCAGGCGTTGGTTCAGGACAGGCAGTAGTTCAGGACAGGCGGTGGTTCCAGGACAGGCGGTGGTTCAGGACAGGCAGTGGTTCAGGACAGGCGTTGGTTCAGGACAGGCGTTGGTTCAGGACAGGCGTTGGTTCAGGACAGGCGGTGGTTCAGGACAGGCGGTGGTTCAGGTCAGGCGGTGGTTCAGGACAGGCAGTGGTTCAGGTCAGGCGTTGGTTCAGGACAGGCGTTTGTTCAGGACAGGCGGTGGTTCAGGACAGGCGGTGGTTCAGGACAGGCGGTGGTTCAGGACAGGCGGTGGTTCAGGACAGGCGGTGGTTCAGGACAGGCGGTGGTTCAGGACAGGCGGTGGTTCAGGACAGGCGGTGGTTCAGGACAGGCGGTGGTTCAGGACAGGCGGTGGTTCAGGACAGGCGGTGGTTCAGGACAGGCGGTGGTTCAGGTCAGGCGGTGGTTCAGGACAGGCAGTGGTTCAGGACAGGCGGTGGTTCAGGACAGGCAGTGGTTCAGGTCAGGCATTGGTTCAGGACAGGCAGTAGTTCAGGACCGGTGGTTCAGGACAGGCAGT